>NC_042618.1:841968-987419 GCF_901001135.1 Rhinatrema bivittatum | reverse complement strand
TAGTGTAAAGGGAAAGAACAGGGCACCGGGGCTTAGGACTCTGACCTTATTAGTGTAAAGGGGAGAATGGGGCACTGGGGCTTAGACTCTGACCTTATTAGTGTAAAGGGAGAATGGGGCCACTGGGCCTTAGGACTCTGACCTTATTAGGTGTAAAGGGGAGAATGGGACCACTGGGGCTTATGGACTCTGACCTTAATTAGTGTAAAGGGAAGAATGGGACACAGGGGCTTAGGACTCTGACCTTATTAGTGTAAAGGGGAGAATGGGGGCACCAGGGCTTAGGACTCTGACCTATAGTGTAAAGAGGAGAATGGGGCAGCAGGGATTAGGACTCTGACCTTATTAGTGGAAAGGGGAGAATGGGACACTGGGGCTTAGGACTCTGACCTTATTAGTGTAAAGGGGAGAATGGGGCACCAGGGCTTAGGACTCTGACCTTATTAGTGTACAGAGGAGAATGGGGCAGCAGGGATTATGACTCTGACCTTATTAGTGTAAAGAGGAGAATGAGGCACTGGGGCTTAGGACTCTGACCTCCTTAAGGTAAAGGGGAGAATGGGGCACCAGGGCTTAGGACTCTGAACTTATTAGTGTAAAGAGGAGAATGGGTCAGCGGGGATTAGGACTCTGACCTCCTTAGTGTAAAGGGAAGAACAGGGCACTGGGGTTTAGGACTCTGACCTTATTAGTGTAAAGAGGAGAATGGGGCACCGGGGCTTAGGACTCTGACCTTATTAGTGTAAAGAGGAGAATGGAGCACCGGGGCTTAGGACTCTGACCTTATTAGTGTAAAGGGGAGAATGGGGCACCGGGGCTTAGGACTCTGACCTTATTAGTGTAAAGAGGAGAATGGGGCACCGGGGCTTAGGACTCTGACCTTATTAGTGTAAAGGAGAGAATGTGGCACGGGGCTTAGGACTCTTACCTTATTAGTGTAACGGGGAGAATGGGACACTGGGGCTTAGGGCTCTGACCTTATTAGTGTAAAGGGGAGAAGGGAGCACTGGGGCTTAGGACTCTGATCTTACCAGTGTAAAGGGGAGAATGGGACACTGGGGCTTAGGGCTCAGACCTTATTAGTGTAAAGGGGAGAATGGGACACAGGGGCTTAGGGACTCTGACCTTATTAGTGTAAAGGGGAGAATGGGGACACCGGGGCTTAGGACTCTGACCTTATTAGTGTAAAGGGGAGAATGGGGCACTGGGGCTTAGGACTCTGACCTTATTAGTGTAAAGGGGTAGAATGGGGCACTGGGGCTTAGGACTCTGACCTTATTAGTGTAAAGGGGAGAATGGAGCACTGGGGCTTAGGACTCTGACCTTATTAGTGTAAAGAGGAGAATGGGGCACTGGGGCTTAGGACTCTGACCTTATTAGTGTAAAGAGGAGAATGGGGCACTGGGGCTTAGGGCTCTGACCTTATTAGTGTAAAGAAAAGAATGGGACACCGTGGCTTAGGACTCTGACCTTATTAGTGTAAAGGAGAGAATGGGGCACGGGGCTTAGGACTCTTACCTTATTAGTGTAACGGGGAGAATGGGACACTGGGGCTTAGGGCTCTGACCTTATTAGTGTAAAGGGGAGAAGGGAGCACTGGGGCTTAGGACTCTGACCTTACCAGTGTAAAGGGGAGAATGGGACACTGGGGCTTAGGGCTCTGACCTTATTAGTGTAAAGGGGAGAATGGGACACAGGGGCTTAGGGCTCTGACCTTATTAGTGTAATGGGGAGAATGGGACACCGGGGCTTAGGACTCTGACCTTATTAGTGTAAAGGGGAGAATGGGACACAGGGGCTTAGGACTCTGACCTTATTAGTGTAAAGGGGAGAATGGGGCACTGGGGCTTAGGACTCTGACATTATTAGTGTAAAGGGGAGAATGGGGCACTGGGGCTTAGGACTCTGACCTTATTAGTGTAAAGGGGAGAATGGGGCACTGGGGCTTAGGACTCTGACCTTATTAGTGTAAAGGGAAGAATGGAGCATGAGGCTTTGGACTCTGACCTTATTATTTATTTTATTTTATTTTTAATTTTTATATACCGGAATTCCTGTATGCAATACAAATCATTCCGGTTTATTAGTGTAAAGAGAATGGGGCAGTGGGGATTAGGACTCTGACCTTATTAGTGTAAAGGGGAGAATGGAGCACTGGGGCTTAGGACTCTGACCTTATTAGTGTAAAGGGGAGAATGGGGCACCAGGGCTTAGGACTCTGACCTTATAAGTGTAAAGAGGAGAATGGGACACTGGGGCTTAGGACTCTGACCTTATTAGTGTAAAGAGGAGAATGGGGCACTGGGGCTTAGGGCTCTGACCTTATTAGTGTAAAGAAAAGAATGGGACACCGGGGCTTAGGACTCTGACCTTATTAGTGTAAAGAGAATGGGGCAGTGGGGATTAGGACTCTGACCTTATTAGTGTAAAGGGGAGAATGGAGCACTGGGGCTTAGGACTCTGACCTTATTAGTGTAAAGGGGAGAATGGGACACTGGGGCTTAGGGCTCTGACCTTATTAGTGTAAAGAAAAGAATGGGACACCGGGGTTAGGACTCTGACCTTATTAGTGTAAAGAGGAGAATGGGGCAGCAGGGATTAGGACTCTGACCTTATTAGTGTAAAGGGGAGAATGGGACACTGGGGCTTAGGACTCTGACCTTATTAGTGTAAAGAGGAGAATGGGGCAGTGGGGATTAGGACTCTGACCTTATTAGTGTAAAGGGGAGAATGGAGCACTGGGGCTTAGGACTCTGACCTTATTAGTGTAAAGGGGAGAATGGGACACTGGGGCTTAGGGCTCTGACCTTATTAGTGTAAAGAAAAGAATGGGACACCGGGGCTTAGGACTCTGACCTTATTAGTGTAAAGAGGAGAATGGGGCAGCAGGGATTAGGACTCTGACCTTATTAGTGTAAAGGGGAGAATGGGACACTGGGGCTTAGGACTCTGACCTTATTAGTGTAAAGAGGAGAATGGGGCAGCAGGGATTAGGACTCTGACCTTATTAGTGTAAAGAGGAGAATGAGGTACTGGGGCTTAGGACTCTGACCTCCTTAATGTAAAGGGGAGAATGGGGCACCAGGGCTTAGGACTCTGACCTTATTAGTGTAAAGGGGAGAATGGGGCACCGGGGCTTAGGACTCTGATCTTCATAATGTAAAGGAGAGAATGGGGCACTGGGGTTAGGACTCTGACCTTATTAGTGTAAAGGGAAGAATGAGGCACCAGGGCTTAGGACTCTGCCCTTATTAGTGTAAAGGGGAGAATGGGGCACCGGGGCTTAGGACTCTGACCTTATTAGTGTAAAGAGGAGAATGGGGCACCGGGGCTTAGGACTCTGACCTCCTTAGTGTAAAGGGGAGAATGGGGCAGCGGGGATTAGGGACTCTGACCTTATTAGTGTAAAGGGGAGAATGGGGCACTCACAAAGCGGGGAGTAGCTGGCTTATTACGGCGGTTACTACCCCAAACGAAATGTGCCTGATACTTCGCTTTCGATGCATATCCAGCATGGCTCTCTGCTTCTTGGCATGGGAGAAAGGCTGATACATCAAGCATTTCCAGCATAGCTCTCTGCTTCAACAGCAGGGGAATAAGAAAAGCTGAGGCTTCACGCATATCCAGAATAGCTTCAACTGCAGGGGAGAAGAAAAAAAAAAAAAAGATTCGCACTCACAAAGCAGGGAGTAGCTGGCTTGTTACGGCGGTTACTACCCTAAACCAAAAGGGCCTGATACTTCACTTTCAATGCATAACCAGCATGGCTCTCTGCTTCAACGGCAGGAGAGAAGAAAAACAACCAATAGGGGCTGTATGACATAGTCTGGGTAAAGGGAATAAACATGGGTGTAGCTTGCTTATTGCAGCGGTTACTACCCCTACTACCCCTAACTAATCAAGCTAGGTATTTCACTTGGATGCAGCTCCATCACTGCTCTCTACATTAATGGTGGGGGTGGAAGGGAAATAGAACCAAGAGTTAAGAGAAAAAGATAAGTATGAGAGAAAAAAATGTGTGAAGCTTGCTGGGCAGACTGGATGGGCCGTTTGGTCTTCTTCTGCCGTCATTTCTATGTTTCTATGTAAAGGAGAGAATGGGGCACCGGGGCTTGAGACTCTGACCTTATTAGTGTAAAGGGGAGAATGTGGCACCGGGGCTTAGGACTCTGACCTTATTAGTGTAAAGGGGAGAATGTGGCACCGGGGCTTAGGACTCTGACCTTATTAGTGTAACGGGGAGAATGGGACACTGGGGCTTAGGACTCTGACCTTATTAGTGTAAAGGGAAGAATGGGGCACCGGGGCTTAGGTCTCTGACCTTATTAGTGTAAAGAGAATGGGGCAGTGGGGATTAGGACTCTGACCTTATTAGTGTAAAGGGGAGAATGGGGCACCAGGGCTTAGGACCCTGACCTTATTAGTGTAAAGAGGAGAATGGGACACCGGGGCTTAGGACTCTGACATTATTAGTGTAAAGGGGAGAATGGGACACTGGGGCTTAGGACTCTGACCTTATTAGTGTAAAGGGGAGAATGGAGCACTGGGGCTTAGGACTCTGACCTTATTAGTGTAAAGGGGAGAATGGGGCACCGGGGCTTAGGACTCTGATCTTCATAATGTAAAGGAGAGAATGGGGCACTGGGGTTAGGAATCTGACCTTTAGTGTAAAGGGATGAATGGGGCTCCAGGGCTTAGGACTCGTACCTTCTTAATGTATAAGGGAGAATGGGACACTGGGGCTTAGGACTCTGACCTTATTAGTGTAAAGGGGAGAATGGAGCACTGGGGCTTAGGACTCTGACCTTATTAGTGTAAAGGGGAGAATGGGGCACCAGGGCTTAGGACTCTGACCTTATTAGTGTAAAGAGGAGAATGGGGCACTGGGGCTTAGGGCTCTGACCTTATTAGTGTAAAGAAAAGAATGGGACACCGGGGCTTAGGACTCTGACCTTATTAGTGTAAAGAGAATGGGGCAGTGGGGATTAGGACTCTGACCTTATTAGTGTAAAGGGGAGAATGGAGCACTGGGGCTTAGGACTCTGACCTTATTAGTGTAAGGGGAGAATGGGACACTGGGGCTTAGGGCTCTGACCTTATTAGTGTAAAGAAAAGAATGGGACACCGGGGCTTAGGACTCTGACCTTATTAGTGTAAAGAGGAGAATGGGGCAGCAGGGATTAGGACTCTGACCTTATTAGTGTAAAGGGGAGAATGGGACACTGGGGCTTAGGACTCTGACCTTATTAGTGTAAAGGGGAGAATGGGACACCGGGGCTTAGGACTCTGACCTTATTAGTGTAAAGAGGAGAATGGGGCAGCAGGGATTAGGACTCTGACCTTATTAGTGTAAAGAGGAGAATGAGGCACTGGGGCTTAGGACTCTGACCTCCTTAATGTAAAGGGGAGAATGGGGCACCAGGGCTTAGGACTCTGACCTTATTAGTGTAAAGAGGAGAATGGGTCAGCGGGGATTAGGACTCTGACCTCCTTAGTGTAAAGGGGAGAATGGGACACTGGGGCTTAGGACTCTGACCTTATTAGTGTAAAGGGGAGAATGGGGCACCGGGGCTTAGGACTCTGATCTTCATAATGTAAAGGAGAGAATGGGGCACTGGGGTTAGGACTCTGACCTCCTTAGTGTAAAGGGGAGAATGGGGCACCGGGGCTTAGGACTCTGACCTCCTTAATGTAAAGGGGAGAATGGGGCAGCGGGGATTAGGGCTCTGACCTTATTAGTGTAAAGAGGAGAATGGGGCACCGGGGCTTAGGACTCTGACCTCCTTAGTGTAAAGGGGAGAATGGGGCAGCGGGGATTAGGACTCTGACCTTATTAGTGTAAAGGGGAGAATGGGGCACCGGGGCTTAGGACTCTGACCTCCTTAGTGTAAAGGGGAGAATGGAGCACCGGGGCTTAAGACTCTGATCTTCTTAATGTAAAGGAGAGAATGGGGCACCGGGGCTTGGGACTCTGACCTTATTAGTGTAAAGGGGAGAATGTGGCACCGGGGCTTAGGACTCTGACCTTATTAGTGGAAAGGGGAGAATGTGGCACCGGGGCTTAGGACTCTGACCTTATTAGTGTAAAGAGAATGGGGTAGTGGGGATTAGGACTCTGACCTTATTAGTGTAAAGGGGAGAATGGGGCACCAGGGCTTAGGACTCTGACCTTATTAGTGTAAAGAGGAGAATGGGACACCAGGGGCTTAGGACTCTGACATTATTAGTGTAAAGGGGAGAATGGGACACTGGGGCTTAGGACTCTGACCTTATTAGTGTAAAGGGGAGAATGGAGCACTGGGGCTTAGGACTCTGACCTTATTAGTGTAAAGGGGAGAATGGGGCACCGGGGTTAGGAATCTGACCTTTAGTGTAAAGGGACGAATGGGGCTCCAGGGCTTAGGACTCGTACCTTCTTAATGTATAAGGGAGAATGGACACTGGGGCTTTGGACTCTGAACTTCCAAGAGAAAGGGAAAAATGAGACACCAGGGCTTAGGACTCTGATCTAAGAATGGGGCACTGGGGCTTAGGACTCTGACCTTACTAATGTAAAGGGGAGAATGGAGCACCGGGGCTTAGGACTCTGACCTTATTAATGTAAAGGGGAGAATGGAACACCAGGGCTTAGGACTCTGACCTTCTTAGTATATAGGGGACAATTGGCACTGGGGCTTAGGACTCTGACTTTTATAGTGTAAAGGGAACAATGGGCAATGGGGCTTAGGACTCTGACTTTTATAGTGTAAGGGGAGAATGGGACACTGGGGCTTAGGACCCTGATCTTTATAGTGTAAGGGGAGAATGGGACACTGGGGCTTAGGACTTTGATCTTTTTAGTGTAAGGAGAGAATGGGACATCGGGGCTTAGGACTCTGATCTTTATAGTGTAAGGGGAGAATGGGACACTGGGGCTTAGGACTTTGATCTTTATAGTGTAAGGAGAGAATGGGACACTGGGGCTTAGGACTCTGATCTTTATAGTATAAGGGGAGAATGGGACACTGGGGCTTAGGATTTTGATCTTTATAGTGTAAGGAGAGAATGGGACATCGGGGCTTAGGACTCTGATCTTTATAGTGTAAGGGGAGAATGGGGCACTGGGGCTTAGGACTTTGATCTTTATAGTGTAAGGGGAGAATGGGACACTGGGGCTTAGGACCCTGATCTTCATAGTGTAAGGGGAGAATGGGACACTGGGGCTTAGGACCCTGATCTTTATAGTGTAAGGGGAGAATGGGACACTGGGGCTTAGGACCCTGATCTTTATAGTGTAAGGGGAGAATGGGACACTGGGGCTTAGGACTCTGATCTTTATAGTATAAGGGGAGAATGGGACACTGGGGCTTAGGACTTTGATCTTTATAGTGTAAGGAGAGAATGGGACATCGGGGCTTAGGACTCTGATCTTTATAGTGTAAGGGGAGAATGGGACACTGGGGCTTAGGACTCTGATCTTTATAGTATAAGGGGAGAATGGGACACTGGGGCTTAGGACTTTGATCTTTATAGTCTAAGGAGAGAATGGGACATCGGGGCTTAGGACCCTGATCTTTATAGTGTAAGGGGAGAATGGGACACTGGGGCTTAGGACCCTGATCTTTATAGTGTAAGGGGAGAATGGGACACTGGGGCTTAGGACCCTGATCTTTATAGTGTAAGGGGAGAATGGGACACTGGGGCTTAGGACCCTGATCTTTATAGTGTAAGGGGAGAATGGGACACTGGGGCTTAGGACTTTGATCTTTATAGTGTAAGGAGAGAATGGGACATCGGGGCTTAGGACTCTGATGTTTATAGTGTAAGGGGAGAATGGGACACTGGGGCTTAGGACTCTGATCTTTATAGTATAAGGGGAGAATGGGACACTGGGGCTTAGGACTTTGATCTTTATAGTGTAAGGAGAGAATGGGACATCGGGGCTTAGGACCCTGATCTTTATAGTGTAAGGGGAGAATGGGACACAGGGGCTTAGGACCCTGATCTTTATAGTGTAAGTGGAGAATGGGGCACTGGGGCTTAGGACTTTGATCTTTATAGTGTAAGGGGAGAATGGGACACTGGGGCTTAGGACCCTGATCTTTATAGTGTAAGGGGAGAATGGGACACTGGGGCTTAGGACCCTGATCTTTATAGTGTAAGGGGAGAATGGGACACTGGGGCTTAGGACCCTGATCTTTATAGTGTAAGGGGAGAATGGGACACTGGGGCTTAGGACCCTGATTTTTATAGTGTAAGGGGAGAATGGGACACTGGGGCTTAGGACCCTGATCTTTATAGTGTAAGGGGAGAATGGGACACTGGGGCTTAGGACCCTGATCTTTATAGTGTAAGGGGAGAATGGGACACTGGGGCTTAGGACCCTGATCTTTATAGTGTAAGGGGAGAATGGGGCACTGGGGCTTAGGACCCTGATCTTTATAGTGTAAGGGGAGAATGGGACACTGGGGCTTAGGACCCTGATCTTTATAGTGTAAGGGGAGAATGGGACACTGGGGCTTAGGACCCTGATTTTTATAGTGTAAGGGGAGAATGGGACACTGGGGCTTAGGACCCTGATCTTTATAGTGTAAGGGGAGAATGGGACACTGGGGCTTAGGACCCTGATCTTTATAGTGTAAGGGGAGAATGGGACACTGGGGCTTAGGACTCTGATCTTTATAGTGTAAGGGGAGAATGGGACACTGGGGCTTAGGACTCTGATCTTTATAGTGTAAGGAGAGAATGGGACATCGGGGCTTAGGACCCTGATCTTTATAGTGTAAGGGGAGAATGGGACACTGGGGCTTAGGACCCTGATCTTTATAGTGTAAGGGGAGAATGGGACACTGGGGCTTAGGACCCTGATCTTTATAGTGTAAGGGGAGAATGGGACACTGGGGCTTAGGACCCTGATCTTTATAGTGTAAGGGGAGAATGGGACACTGGGGCTTAGGACTCTGATCTTTATAGTGTAAGGGGAGAATGGGACACTGGGGCTTAGGACCCTGATCTTTATAGTGTAAGGAGAGAATGGGATATCGGGGCTTAGGACTCTGATCTTTATAGTGTAAGGGGAGAATGGGACACTGGGGCTTAGGACTCTGATCTTTATAGTGTAAGGGGAGAATGGGACACTGGGGCTTAGAACCCTGATCTTTATAGTGTAAGGAGAGAATGGGACTTCGGGGCTTAGGACCCTGATCTTTATAGTGTAAGGGGAGAATGGGACACTGGGGCTTAGGACCCTGATCTTTATAGTATAAAGGGAAGAATGGGACACTGGGGCTTAGGACTTTGATCTTTATAGTGTAAGGAGAGAATGGGACATCGGGGCTTAGGACCCTGATCTTTATAGTGTAAGGGGAGAATGGGACACTGGGGCTTAGGACCCTGATCTTTATAGTGTAAGGGGAGAATGGGACACTGGGACTTAGGACCCTGATCTTTATAGTGTAAGGGGAGAATGGGACACTGGGGCTTAGGACTTTGATCTTTATAGTGTAAGGAGAGAATGGGACATCGGGGCTTAGGACTCTGATGTTTATAGTGTAAGGGGAGAATGGGACACAGGGGCTTAGGACCCTGATCTTTATAGTGTAAGTGGAGAATGGGGCACTGGGGCTTAGGACTTTGATCTTTATAGTGTAAGGGGAGAATGGGACACTGGGGCTTAGGACCCTGATCTTTATAGTGTAAGGGGAGAATGGGACACTGGGGCTTAGGACCCTGATCTTTATAGTGTAAGGGGAGAATGGGACACTGGGGCTTAGGACCCTGATTTTTATAGTGTAAGGGGAGAATGGGACACTGGGGCTTAGGACCCTGATCTTTATAGTGTAAGGGGAGAATGGGACACTGGGGCTTAGGACCCTGATCTTTATAGTGTAAGGGGAGAATGGGACACTGGGGCTTAGGACCCTGATCTTTATAGTGTAAGGGGAGAATGGGGCACTGGGGCTTAGGACCCTGATCTTTATAGTGTAAGGGGAGAATGGGACACTGGGGCTTAGGACCCTGATTTTTATAGTGTAAGGGGAGAATGGGACACTGGGGCTTAGGACCCTGATCTTTATAGTGTAAGGGGAGAATGGGACACTGGGGCTTAGGACCCTGATCTTTATAGTGTAAGGGGAGAATGGGACATCGGGGCTTAGGACCCTGATCTTTATAGTGTAAGGGGAGAATGGGACACTGGGGCTTAGGACCCTGATCTTTATAGTGTAAGGGGAGAATGGGACACTGGGGCTTAGGACCCTGATCTTTATAGTGTAAGGGGAGAATGGGACACTGGGGCTTAGGACTCTGATCTTTATAGTGTAAGGGGAGAATGGGACACTGGGGCTTAGGACCCTGATCTTTATAGTGTAAGGAGAGAATGGGACATCGGGGCTTAGGACTCTGATCTTTATAGTGTAAGGGGAGAATGGGACACTGGGGCTTAGGACTCTGATCTTTATAGTGTAAGGGGAGAATGGGACACTGGGGCTTAGAACCCTGATCTTTATAGTGTAAGGAGAGAATGGGACTTCGGGGCTTAGGACCCTGATCTTTATAGTGTAAGGGGAGAATGGGACACTGGGGCTTAGGACCCTGATCTTTATAGTATAAAGGGAAGAATGGGACACTGGGGCTTAGGACTCTGATCTTTATAGTGTAAGGGGAGAATGGGACACTGGTGATTAGGACCCTGATCTTTATAGTGTAAGGAGAGAATGGGACTTCGGGGCTTAGAACTCTGATCTTTATAGTGTAAGGGGAGAATGGGACACTGGGGCTTAGGACCCTGATTTTTATAGTGTAAGGGGAGAATGGGACACTGGGGCTTAGAACCCTGATTTTTATAGTGTAAGGGGAGAATGGGGCATTGGGGCTTAGGACTCTGACCATTCTAAGAGTTAAGTGGAGAATGGAAAAGGGAGAACAAGGCACCAGGTCTTAGGACTCAGAAGGCACTTTTCTGTTTATTAAATCAGCTCTTCCTGCTGACCATTAGGAGACAAGTTATTACTTATTAGATTGAAGCACGGCAATATGGAGATATCCAGTATTTTAAAACAGCAATTGTGTTCACCCTCATTAGATTAATGAAGTATAATAATCGGTCAACATTCATTTTATAGGCTAAATGGGGGAGGACAGGCCTACCTAGTGATTAAAGAAATTGGCTGCAAGCCAGGGAACCTGGGTTCAACTCCCACAAAATCCCACCTACCCCTCCAGCCCTCTCTTTTTTCTCCCATTGCCCCACCACTCAGACTATAAACCCGTTGAAGCAGGGACTCAAACCCCCTTAAACTAGAATAGGAAAGTGGTCTAGAAATACAAAATATTATTATTACGGTGGATATGGGGCAGGAAGCCCAGAGCACCAGGTCTGAGCTGGTCCTTGCTCAGTAAACGTTTCTTTTCCATAGGATCAGAGTGGATAAGGTCTAGCACAGAGCTTCCCAAATCTGTCCTGGAGACCCCACAGCTATTTCGGTTTTCAGGATCTCCACCATAAATATGCTTGAGATAAATTTGCTTTTATTTATAGAATTTATATGCTGTCGTTTGGGGGCATCATCACAACAGTTTACATGAATATTGCTTGAAATAGAGAACTACAATAAGATTATTAAAACATGATTATAAAATTGAGAAAAAACAGTACAAGTATTAGACGTATGATTGAATAATAAATAAACATACCAATAAAATGGGAGAAAACTAAGATTCATTTCAGATAAGAATTCCATTAAGATTAAAAGAGAAGAGGAAATGTTGGGTCTTATATTATTCATAGTCTCGATAAGCTTTACCAAAGAGCCAGGTCTTTTGATCTTTTTTTGAATGTTTTTAGGTTCGATTGTAGCCTTAATTCAGTCGGTAAAGAATTCCAGATTTTCGAACCTGCGAGTGATATAGCGCTCTCTCTGACTTGACGCAAACGTGCTGAATGCAGTGAGGGGAGAGTTGGTAAGCCTTTGTTTGCCGATCTTAGATTTCTTCGTGGTGCATGCGGGAGAATTTCAGCATTTGTTCCCGGTAAATAACTTTGTATTGAATGCGGTACTTCATTGGAAGCCAGTGCAAGGAAATCAGAGTGGTCAATATCCTCGCGGCTGCATTTTGTAAAACTTGTAATAGGCGAATGGTTGAAAGTGGGAGACTGAGTAGTAGAGGATTACAGTAATCTGTGCTTTAGAATATTATCGATTGTAATACTGTTCTAAAGTCGGACTGAACTAAAAGCAGTTTTACTTGTCTAAGGGTTAATATCTTGTTGTACCCTTCTTTTAATTTAATAGAGATGGTTTTTTTAAAATTTAATTCACCGTCAATGATGATTCCTAAATCTCGGGAGTTATTCACTAGGTTTAATTTATTTATTTAAACGCTTTTATATACCGACAGTCGTTGGGAACATCTCATCGGTTTACAAATAACATAAAGTACCAACAGGCTTTACAATAAACACTGATCTGGGAAATAGTGATTAAGAGGAACTATCAAGAGCTTTCAAGGCAAAAAATGGGAACCTGAAAGATTATTTACAATCATAGAAGTCAATATGACCCGAGTAGGATACTTATGTTCGGAGTAGATCACTGGCTGCATTGTCGGATAATTATATACAAATCTGGAGCAAAGAAGAATGTACGTAAGGTGAAGGGGGGGGGGGGAGGAAGAATAGCAATCAATTTGGTTTTCTTGTCTCATAGTGTAATGATGGGCAAGTTAGAGGATGGGGTTTTTCTGTCCAAAAGTATCATTTTAGTTTTGTCAATACTGAGAATCGATTCCATGTGTGTTAGAAGTTGTTTCATGACTGTCATTTTGCATGTGGCTTCTATAGAGCTTTTCACTGGAATTAGAATCTGTGTGTCTTCTGCGTATGTGTAGTGGGTAAGACCAAGACCAGCCTGTAAATGGCAGAGAGGGAGCATGCCATGTATATGTTGAACAAGGTGGCCGATAGCGAGGAGCCTTGGGGGACTCCAGCGGCATTAAGGTCTATTTTGTCTGAGATACTTTTAACTTGAAAGAAGCGATTTCTTAAATATGAAGCAAACCATTGGAGTGTGGGGTCTATTAATCCAATCTCTGCTAATCTGTCAAGAAGAATTTCATGAGTTACTGAATCTGCATGATATGCAAATGTATTTCATGTATATTCATGGTGGAGATCCTGAAAACATGACTGGCTGTGGGGCCCCCAGGAAAGGTTTGGGACGCCCTGGCTTACAGGTCGATACTCTTAAGGCCGCGGTAGAAACAGTGCGGCAGCGTCAGGCGCACCCTCGTTCCCCGCACGCACAGTTCTCTTCACCTACCGCTCGATACTCTCTTCTAATTGCATGCAAATGCATGCCGCGTCTGCGAAGCGTTAGGGAAGCGTTAGGCCCGCGCAACCCATTTTACTGTATAGAGCGCCTATACAGTAACCTGGGTGCTCAGGCCTAACGCTTCACGGCCGCGCTGGTATCTGTCATTTCAAATGTCATTTGAAATGACAGATACCAGGAAGTCGGGATTGCCATCCCCTCTCCCCTCCTCCCAAAGCAAAAAAAAAGTGAAAAAAAAAGTTGCGAGAGAGAGAGGGGAGAGGACGGCAATCCTACGCTCGGCGACTTACTTTTGCAGCCCCCCTCCTCCGGACATCGTGGCTTCCCCCGTGCCAGTTCCCCCTCCCCTCCTCCCGAAGCAGGGCGCGAAAAGCGCAAAGCGACTTACTTTTGCAGCCCCCTCCGGACATCGGACGACCTCTCCTGCCTCCAGCTGGGGGGGGGGGGGGCTGCGGCGCAAGGAGAGAAGACACAACTTACTCCAGCCAGCCCCCACTTCGTCAGCTCCCTACGGCGGAGACGGCAGTGTAAAGCGAGACGGACCTTCGGCGGAGATGGCACTGTAAAGCGAGACAGACCGCGGCGCAAGGAGAGGAGGAGAGAGACGATGCAACTTACTCCAGCCAGCCCTCCTCCGGACAGCGGCTCCTCTGCCTCCCAGCTGCCGGCGAAGATAGACGCCCGAACGGGTAGACCCCTCGTGCAATTTGACCTCAAGGCGTGACGTCGCATGCCGTGACGCCAAACGTCATGACGTCACGCCTTGAGGTCAAATTGCACGAGGGGCCTACCCATTCGGGCGTCTATCTTCGCCGGCAGCTGGGAGGCAGAGGAGCCACTGTCCGGAGGAGGGCTGGCTGGCTGGAGTAAGTTGCGTCTTCTCTCTCCTCCTCTTCTTGCGCCGCGGTCTGTCTCGCTTTACAGTGCCGTCTCCGCCGAAGGTCCGTCTCGCTTTACACTGCCGTCTCTGCCGAAGGGGGGCTGCCGAAGGGGAGCTGCCGAAGTGGGGCCGCATTGGATTTTTTTTTTCCGCTTTTTTTTTGCTTCGGGAGGAGGGAGAGGACTGGGGCTACCCCGGAGACCGGCACCCATGGACGCGACCAGGGCAGGTGAGCCGGGGCTGGGGGAAAGTTTGCCGCTTACCCTTACTCCTGCCTCTAACGTAGGGGTAGGGGTAGGCGGTAAACTAACAGGTTAAACGCGCGGCAAATCGGCAGGGAAAAAAAGCGATAGTCGGAGCGCGCATCACAGTATCGGAGGAGAATAGCTAATTCCTTCGTTATACAGCTAATTTGTTCATTTACATATCATTTACATGCTGTGTGCGGGAAAGGTTATGCGTCTGTTTTAAGAAGCGCTAAGGACGCGTGAAACTGGAGACTGTATCGCTGGATCGCCTTACGCGTCCGAATTGTGCGCTCCCAGCACGTTACAGACGGGAAATCCTCAACCGCACGTTACAGTATCGACCGCAGGTAGAAAGCAGTGCTGATAGCTGAGAAAGGATTAGCTTGTTGGACCTTTATTGCAGGACGTTTAGTGATGAAGGAAGAGGTGGGTGTGAGGCAGGATGGAGAAAGGCAATCAAGATGACTGTGCAGGAGGGCTTGAGGGAATTCTGCTTTCTGCCCTGTTACAGGCATTTTTTTTTCTTTCATCTCTTCTACAGGATTGTAATCTACCATGCTAATACACAGGTTGATCAATGTCATTGCTCCAGCTTACTTCCTCTGCATCTCCTTAGTGACCTTCGCCCTCCAGGTTCTCCTCTTCATCCCCAGCATGTCCAAAGAGCCCTCAAGCCCACTCTTCTCTCCTGCTCTGCTGCATGGCGCTCTCCTCCTCTTCCTGCTCATCAACGTCCTGGGCAACTACATCCTAGTGATCCAGAACAGCCCTGAAGATGCCGCAGGGGCCTGCGGGAGCCGGGGAGCCCGGGACGGTCGGCGGGCTGTCCTACCGGCCAACAGCCATTTCTGTAAGCTGTGTGGCAGGATGAGCCCAAAGCGCGTTCACCATTGTTTCTTCACAGGGAACTGCATCGGGAGCAGCAACCTGCGTAACTTCCTCACGTTCTGTTTCTACACCGCCCTCAGCTGCTTCTACTCCCTGCTGGCGGGAGTGGCCTACATATCCTCTCTGTTTGCCCTGTCCTTCGCAAGCCCACTCACCTTCCTCACGCTGCTCCCTCTCTCCATCACTCGCTTCTTCTCAGGTGAGTTCTCACACGTCTGAAGGAGGATCCGGCCCAGTCCTCCCTTTATATTTCTATCTCTGCCTACAAATCTAATTCCCAGGCTGTCTCATGTAAAAACTGCTGTTTCCAGATTCAGATTGTTTTACTTTTATTATGGGTAAACTGGTGCATATTGAATGCTGCTCCAAATAATAGCCAAGGGCCAAGCCAAGTGTAGTGCAGTAAGCAAAAAAGCAAATTCTCAGATGGTTTTCTGGAGGCGACGTGCATTCTGTGAGGTAAGTGGGGAGATTTAAGTTAGGAGAAATGTAAGCTATGCGTTTCTTGCATCCAGCAGTTTCCCTTTGGCTCCTTTGTGCCTTCAGCTCAGTCAGAACCAGAGCTGGGATCCAGTGCCTTGAGCCTTCATCCCCCCTATTTTATACCCCCTCCCAGTTCGTTGGCCAGGCTCCATCCCGAGCCCGGCAGTAATGGCTCTGGGGGGTGGCATTGCGGGACGACTCTGACTCCCTCTCCCCTCTCGCTCTGTGAAGAGCCCAGGCTGATAATCATGGCCAGGTCCCTCTCCGGGGTCACTGGCCTGCCTGGAAGGTAGACATAGAATTCCAGTTTGATTCTCACGCTCCTTCATGCCAGATATGAATGTGATTGAGTGAAAAGCCGTCAGATGAGAAACGTGGGCTCCTGCTTTTCAAGGGGAGAGGAGGACAGCAAGGTGGAATCTGTTGGCCTACATTTAGAGGAGCGTAAGAAAAAGGAGCAATGCTAGAGCCTGCTGTCCAGCCTTACTAGTGTTCACTGAATGAAGTGCGACATGCTGAGTGGTAAAAAGCAATGTGCATGCTTGCGAGGGCAGTGGGCATTGTTAGAAGGATACTCCTATGAAAGTATCGCCCCTATGAACATAACAGGTGCCATGCTGCTGGGTCGCAACCTTTGTCCATCCTGTCCAGGTCTCTTAGAAATGCCAGACACGGACCTGATAGGAAAGTCCTTTCCCCATTGCTCACTCCCGTAAGTTAGTGGTGGAGACTTCCAAGTCTGTCCGGCACCTGTCTGTCCTCCAGTAATTTACCCAAACCATTTCTAAACTCAGCTATGCTATTTACCTTAACCACAGCCTCTGAAAACTAATTCCACAGCTTAACTGGGCACTGACTGAAAAAAAACCCTCTTTCTTAAATTTGTTTTAAAGCTCTTACCAGTTAAGTTTCACACAGAGTCCCTTAGTCCTAGTACTATTTGAAAGGGTAAATAACCGTTCCCTGTTACCAGTCCCACCCCTCTCATAATTTTATAAATCTCCAAGATGAAGAGGCCTAACCTGTTTAACTTTTCCAACGTCTTTATCAAGAATTCAAATATGAAACTGCAGATCTGCTGCTAGTAATCTGCAACCTATTCTTTAAAACAGCCACAATATCTGGAGCCTGGAGTGTTGTGGTTTGGTAACAGAGTGGGACGAAACGTTCAGTTTTCCCTATGGAGAGAGGCAAATAGTGGAGTGCCGCAAGAATCTATAACAGGGTCAGCGCTGTTTGACATTTACAAAAATGATCTGGAAAAGGAAGCAATAAGTGGAGTACTCAAATCTGCAGATGGAAATTATTCCAAGTTGTAAAAACATGAGCAGCTGTTGGAGGATCTTGTCAGACTGGAAGCTTAAGCATCGAAATAGCAGATGAAATTTAATGTACACATCTGCAAAGTGATGCATTCAGAGAAAATAACCTTGACTAAGGGCACCCAGTGTTGTCTTCCGTATTAGCAGTCACCACCCAGAAAAAAGATCTTGGAGTCATTTTGGACAATGTGTTCAAATCTTCAGCTCTAGGGGTGGACGGTGACATTTATAGCAGGGGATTCAATCTTGCTCCCTCGGTCCACTCTTCTCCTCACACCTGCCCGCAGGTCTCAAGCAGTCTCACGCCCTCAACCTCCTCTCCCCAAGACACAAAATACACTTGGACCGCATATGGCATTAAGTCTCTTGTAGCATGGATTTTGGTGGGACATGGTTCTCAGGAAGCCATGAATAAACAATTACAGTATAGTAAACCTCCAATACCAAAACAGCACTAACTACCAGCACTCAAACAGTAACAACCTACCTTTCTAAAGGCAACACTGCAAATATCTCAACTAAAATGGGAGAAATCTATATAATCACAAAAATACTGCTGAAATTGAAATTGTACTACCTTTAATAATGTTTTCATCATTAACTAAAAACATGATCTATATTGCAATATCATAATTGTACTTCATGTATATGAAAAACACCCCCATTAGAAATATAATTGTTACGGGCCGAAGGCTTGAGGGCCTTCGGATTCTGTTATGTGCGCGAGGAGCGCGGTCGCCTCTAGAGCAGGTAGAGTGAGCCCTTGGGCCACGGCAAGACTCAGGGAGGAGCCCCAAGCCACACCGTGGGAGGTGAGCCGGTGCAAGCATGGAGAACCAGGCAGGTACTGAAGCAGGAATGAGGAACAGAGTCTGACCCTCAGCCGGACCTGCACGCCCATGGCAACCAGCAATGCAATGTTGATTGATGAACGGTCCTCCGACTGTTCCAAGCCCTTTCGGACCTGCCGCTGGGTAATGGCATAGGGCGGCAGGCCGGACAGAGTCCTTAGTACACAGAAGACATCATAGACGAGGGCTGAAGCAAAGACATCATAGACGAGGGCTGAAGCGGAGACATCATAGACGAGGGCTGGGAAGGACGACATTGGTACTGTCTCTCAGGGCACCTTACACAGCCAGCACGGCTGGACTGGTCACGGACCACCCTGTCCTACAGCCGCAGGAGCGGGATGAGCACAGGGAAGAGGAAGCGGTGGGTTACTGCACTCCTGGCAGTCTAAGGCAGGTTGCTGCACTCCTGGCAGCATAAAGCAGGTAGGAACATCAGGAACTGGATCAGGAACAAACATCAGGAACATCCGGAATAAACATCAAGGCAACAGGCAGAGACAGGACAGGGAGCCATCAAAGCAAAGACGACCACGGAGGACCTGGATCGAGGAAGGAGCACAGACAACTGTGAGACTCAATCCGAAGGCCAGGGACATCTGGAACCACCATCAAGGAAGCAGGCAGAAACAGGATAGGGAGCCGTCAAGACGAGCGAGGACCTGGATCAAGGAAGCGGCACAGACAACTGTGAAACTCAATCCAAAGGCAACCAGGAACTGAAGTGAAAGTCCTTTTATACTGCTGCATGCAGGCGACTCCCTGGGAGGAGTTTACCTGGACAGCCCCTCGCTGGCCCTATAACTGAGGTGGAGAGCTGCGGGCCGGCCCCTAGGGAGAAGGGCATGGCCGGAACCAGGAAGTCCAAGCAAACACAAGCAAGCCACAGGCAGGCCTCAAGAACAGCTAGGCCTCCCAGGCCTTGGAGCAAATCCTGGATAGTTCGCAGGCGAGGCCCTGGCTTCGGAGCGGCCTCCAGAGGAAAGGTGAGACACCTCCTGTAGCGCAGCAACAGGGGGGATTGTAACAATAATCAAAAGATTTGAAAAAATACAATCTAATCATATATAGAACTTTTAAAATGCATCACCTATAAGGCCACATAACATCATGTACACACTGGTACAAAGCACCCATTCATTCGCATACATTCAACCTATACAATATATACATTAAAAAAGCACAATATTAAAAGTTTGACTCTTCAAATCTCTTGAAGTGTCTTTCTGCCCTTGATATATACAGTATGGTTGAGGATGCACATCCTTTGTCACCAAGTCTCTTCAAATGTCTTCTCTTCCCTTTATACGTATACTGTTATGAGCGCTGCTGCCCGCGGGTTTCCCCGCGAGCAGACTCACCTTCCCATGCTGTTTCTTCACCCGCCGCCGTTGGGCCTTCGGTGCGGCTGGAGCCGCGGCCCGGAGGCCGACATGGATCCTCTTCTGCTCCGCGGTTAGAGCCGCGGCCTTCCTGTGGGGCTGGACCACCCCCAACGCCATCAGCTTCTTCGTGGCGCTAAGGCCGCATCCCTGGGCTCGAGTGGCGGCTGGAGCCGCCCTCGGGGCCTCCTGCAGCGGCTGGAGCCACTGTCTATGTCGGGCCTGCGTCTCAGACCAGTTCTGCCTCTTCTGCACGCTGCCGTTGGTGCAGGCCGCTGTCCGCGGTCCTGTTCAGCTCTCCTGCTTCCTCTAGGCGCGTGGCCGCGCCTCTTCACTGAATTTAAAGGGCCAGGCACAGGAAGTGTGCTGGCCCCACCTTTGATGGGACTTCCTGCCTTAGCCGTATAAAGGGCTGCTCCGTTAGTCTGTTCCTGGCCGTGCATCATCGTGACTTCCCTCTGGAGGCTCCTGCCTGCCAGAGCTTGTAAGGTCTTCTGTTTCTCGTGGAGCTCCTCGTCTCGTCTGCCTTCTACCACGTCTTCATGTCTTGGTGTTCCGCCTGAGGTCCCGGTCCATGTTTGATGTCTCGTCATGATCGTCTACCTCCTGATGTGCCCGCCTTCCAGGATGTTTTTCCCTGTGTCTTTGTTTGGTGCTCCTGAGACTTCTGTTCCTGTAAGCCGGTGCTCTCGGGTTGTGTATGCCCAAGAATGGGGTGACTTGCAGGTGGGAAGTGTCCCTGTGCTCCTGAGCCTCCGTTCCTGCCAGCCTGGGGGGAAGCTTCGGATGACACCGGCTTCGTCATTGGAGTTCCTCCTTGCCTGGGTCTTCCCTGCGCTGTCCCGCTCTCCTCGTGGTCCGTGACCAGCCTGCAAGGGCTGTGTAGGGCGCGCAGTGGGACAGGGTGGTCCACGACTCAGTCCCGCGGGTGGTCTGAGTAGGGCGCCCTGAGAGACAGTGCCAATGTCCATGCCTTGTGTCTTGCTTTGTTTGGATGTCAAGTTGCTTGTCATGCCTGTGATACCGTCGCATCAACTAAGTGTTTTGTCAGCGATGCCGTCGCATCGACCATAGTGTTACGGTCCTGCCCGTGAGGAGCGCGGGCAGGACCTCACCTTTTCGCGGCCAGCCGGGCCGCTGACGCGGCCGCGGCAGTCCCTCGCTGCAGTCTGGGCTCCTCTCCGGCTGTCTTTTGCCGCTTGCAGCGGGGCCGACCCGCCACGAGCGCTCCCTCGTGGTCGGGACCCCCGCTGTCTCTTCGGGCCGTCCCCGGCGTGCTCTGCCGCTCCCAGGGTCCTTAGCCGGCAGGGAGGGCGTCCTTGCCAGTGCCTGCAGCCAGCTCACCGTTTCAGCTTACCTGCTCCAGTTGTCGTGGCCGGGAGCCGTCCCAGCAGCCTGCCATTTCTCCAGCTGCAGGGCAGGGCTGCCCCGACGTTCCTCTGGTTCTCCACGGCTCCTCCATGTGGCTGGGAATGCCACCAACAACCCAGCTCTCTCCAGCTTCCTAGGGCGCGAGCGCGCGCCTCCCGTCTATTCTTCAAGGGCCAGCCAGGTGTGGCCCCTGCTGGCTCCTCCCTGGGCGTTGTCCACCTCAGCTCTTCAAAAGGATTCCGCATCCAGTCTGTCGTTGCCTTCGCAAGGAGTTGGTCACTCCTGAGATCCTCGTTCCAGGAGATGCCTTGTATTCCAGCCTTCTGCAAGGTCCAGTGTTCCATGTTTTCCGTTGAAGCTTCTTGTCCAGTTGTTCCAGTCCTGATGTCTTCAGTGTTCCAGTCCTGATGTCTTCAGTTGTTCCAGTCCTGATGTTCGCTTGTTCCTGTTCCTGCCTAGAGGTCCGATCTCTATCCGGTATCCATGATCCATTCCAGATATTACAGTCCTTGTACCTTGATCCTGAAACCCGCCTGACAGCTAAGTACCTTGCCTTGAATCTTCTGAAAGCTAGCACCTGTGTTCTCCAAATGTCCTGGTACCTCGCGGCAAGCCATGCCGTGGTCCGTGACCAGCCCTTGGGGCGGGCTGGTTAGGGCCATCTGAGATGCAAGCCATGTACCTCGTTTCTAAGTCTCTATGAAGTCCTTGTACCTTGATCCTGAAACTCGACTGAAACCTAAGTACCTTGCCTTGAATCTCCTGAAAGCTAGCACCTTGATCCTGTGTTCTCCAATGTCCTGGTACCTCGCGGCAAGCCACACCGTGGTCCGTGACCAGCCCTTGGGGCGGGCTGATTAGGGCCATCTGAGATGCAAGCCATGTACCTCTTTTCTAAATCCCTGAGAAGCCCTTGTTCCTGATCCTGTTTCCTTGATGTCGGTGCCAGAGCCAGTTCCTGATCCAGTCCTATATGTGCTGCCCTTCGTCTCTGTCTGGCTCCTGAGCCTTCTGGCCTGTTGGGCCCTGGAGTGGCCAACAGGTGGGATTCGTCCCTGTGCTTTGGAGCTTTTGCCCTGCCAGCCGTCAGGGCTTCGGATGTCAGTATCCCAGCATCGGAGTTCGCGTCGCCTGGTTCTCTCCTGCATTATCCCGTTCTCTGCGTGGTCCGTGACCTGCCCTCCAAGGCAGTGTCGGGAACGCGTGGGACAGGGTGACTCATGTCTCAGTCCCAGGAGTGGTCTGAGCCGGGTACCCTGAGGGACTGTGCTCAAATCTTCCTTCAGTCCCTGTTCCTGAGTCTACATCTGCACCTTCATTATCTCGCTTCTGAACCTACCCCAGCATCTTCAGTACCTCACCTCTGAATCGACCTCTAGTACCTTGCTCCTGAGTCTACGTCAGCATGCCCAGTAACTTGTCTCTGAGTCTTCGTCAGCACTTCCAGTATCTTGCTTCTGAGTCTACATCAGCACGTCCAGTACCTTGCTTCTGAGTCTACGTCTGCACTCCCAGTACCTTGCTTCCGAGTCTACGTCTGCACTCCCAGTACACTGCTTCTGAGTCTACGTCTGCACTTCCAGTACCCTGTTCCTGAGTCTCGTCTGAATCTATGTTCCAGTCTTCGCTGCCCTGGCCTCTGTCCGGCCTGCCGCTTCGTGCCGTACCCTGCGGCAGGTCTGAAAGGGCTGGGAATGGTCGGAGGACTGTTCACAAGACCAACATTGCGTTGTTGGGTCTTCCGAAGCATGCAGGTCCGGAGGAGGGCCTGTCGCCTGGTCATCACTCCAGTCTTGCTTCCGTCCTACCCATGCTCGGGCATGCCACGCCTCCTGCGGCCCTCTTCGGAATCCTCTGGGGTCGAGCCGCGGCCCAAGGACACACACCGCTCTCAGGAAGTGGGATCGCTCTCCTAGCGCTCCACAACACATAGTCCGTCTACGTGACTTGAAACCTGCTCAAAGAGAGAACACTTTGTCAGTGACAACATGAAAGGCCTCAGAATCTCCCTTCACAGTAGTCAACGCCTCGGTCTCATCACCCAACGCCTCAGCTGCATCAGGACCTTGACAGTGGCAGACGGATGTCAAGGGGGCTGAGGGAAACCTTTTCCCCAGCCGAGACAGACTCTCCTCCATCCAGCCCAGCACTGGGGATTTCACCCCTTCAATAGGCGCAGCAGCCTCGAAGTCCAAAATCAAGCACTGCCCAAGCAGCAAAGAAGTCTCCAAAGGGTTCGCTGAAGTTTGCCTTTACGTTTTGGAGGCATTGTAAAGAAAAATCCCCCCAAAAACAGAGAGGAAATATCGGGCTGTGCATTCATGGCAAGTCACGCCTCCTGTCATGTTTATTTATTTATACAAATGTATGAATCGCCTTCCAGGACTTACAATAAGCTTATGATATATGTTTATCTTTATGGTTAGCACTGCAAATATTATATCAGGCTCTGAACCACCAATACACCTCCTATTTGGAAAACAGAACAAGTCAGGTTGCTTAAAATACCTATAAAATAAAAAATATATATACCTAAAAATATTCTTCAAAGGATTTTTTTTTTATAATTTAATCTTTATTAAGCATTTTCACTTAGTAAATACAATGTTTACATTTCTGTGCATAAGCTGGAAATTCAGTAGACAACTTAAAACACTAATAAGGAATAATATTCTATTCCGAAACATAAAATATTTTCTCATCTCACTAAATACAGATAATAAGAGGGCCGAGTACTAAACAAAACACAACCAATATTAAACCTAAGAGAGAGAGTTGCCTATTTTAAATTATTTATCGACCTTTTCTTCTGTTGGTACTGTTTTACTCAAATTAACTTCACTTTATCCTTCAAAAATAATTCAAGGTGTGAAGGTTCCGTGAACACATACTTTTTCCCTTGAAAATTAATAAAACATTTACTGGGATATTTCAAATAGAAGGATGCTCCTATTTCTATCATTTTATTTTTCAAGGAAAGAAACTTCTTTCTCCTTGCCTGGGTAGGCTTGGATACACCAGGAAATACGTATACCTTCTGCCTGCAGAATAACATATCTTTATTTTTAAAGAGCTTGTCAAGAATGAACTCTTTATCCTTTTCTAAAACAAAAGAGACAAACAATGTTGCCCTTTTATTTATCAAATCTAATGAATCTTCCAAAAATGTGTATACACCTGGTGTATTCTCCTCATCTCCCCCAGGTGCATTACCTATTTGGGCCAGGAAGTAATATATTTTTGATATCAAAGGTATCTCTTCGCATACTAGATTTTCCCTAACATACTTAGAAAACATTTCATAAGGTGACATTAATCTCATAATAGGGAAAATTACAAAACATAGGTTTTTTACTCTAATGACATTTCTCTGTTCTTTAAATTAGCATGCAAGACCATATTGTCGGAGATATGGTGATTTCCCAACATTTTTACATTTTGTAACTCTGATGTAATACTATCAACTAGAACCTCAACAACTTTTAATCTTGTCCCTTGTTCTTGTATAAGAGACCTATTCCCATTTACAATTGTAGTAAAGGAAGAATTCATCTGTGTCACATTTGAATCTAACTTTATCAACTCCTCCATAAATCACCCAGGGTTACTTTAGATTCGTCCATGGTAGTAAGCCGTGGACTACCTAATTTAATCGTTAGAGTTCCTTCACCTGCTTTCTGCTGTTCCAGCTCCAAGCAGGGAGGTGTTGCAATTTTCGGTGACTCAGAATACACTCCATAGCCACTTACGTTTGCAGCTTCTCTATCGACGGAAGTACTTCCTGATGTTCCTCCTGGGGGCTGTAGAAGTATAGGTCCCATGCCAGGACTTAGGGAGGCATCCAAAGAGTCTCCCTCACTGTCCTTTAGTGGCATATTACCTCTGCTTACGTGAGCATCCATGGCTCCGGTTTTTTGTGGAGCCGGAGATGAAGTCACAAACTTAGCTTTTCTTTTACGCCCCATAGGTCAACAGGAAATCAAAAAGCGATCTGCAGGCGATCGAAGCCGATCTAAGCCGCGCACGCCAAAGGGGCGTGCATGGCTTAGACGGGCACTGGCGGCAGCGGTGTGCTGCAGATCCGCGGGCTTTTACCCTCGCGGTCTATGGCTGATGATGTCAGCATTGGAGGAGTCCCACAGCTGTTAGCTGGATGAAAAATCATTCTCTACTCTGGCGAGCCAGGCAGGTTGGTGGCAGCCTCTCTCTCACCACAATCACCGGTCCCCTTTCTTCAAAAGCTTTTAAAACTATATAGGTTCCTTTTTCATATGTCAGATCAGAAACATTCACATCTGAAGATGGGTCCTATATTGTTTCAATAGATCACGTTCAGTATTTTTGGATAATACTTAGATAGATCCAATAAAAGCTAATCATAGCCTACCAAGAATACACTTCACCCCAAGAGGCAAATCTACCATATCAAAAGAAATAGCAACAACCCTACCCAGGAAAGAACACTACTGCAGGCTCTAGAAGACAAATACACCTCCTACCAGAAACAAAACACAACGGACTGCTATAGACCCCTATTCAGAAATCATACAGTAACAGATCCCTCATCTCGGCCACACATAAAGACCCTTACCAAAGACAGAATAAGGATCAACAAACAACAAAATCAAGAAATTTAAAACATCAAACATAAAACTATACTAATAAAAAGAATAAATATTTCAAAACAACTGCTGAATAGAACATCCAATAATTAAAACGTCATAAAAATGTTTATAAATTTACCAAAATACTAATGTAATATTTCAAAAAGCAGACACAACAAATAACAACAAATAATGAAATTAAAAAGGATTAAAAAATCTCCTGCTCTCCTGGGATTTTTTTATTTCCAGAAATCCCAAGATTTTTGTGGATTAGGGGAGGGGAGATGTACAAACTTTATCCTTTCTTTCTCTCTCACACATAGACACACATGAGTTCAATCTCCCTCACATGCACGCACACACACACACACACACACAGAGGCACTCTTTCCCTCACACACATACATATATACACACAGAGGCACTCTTTCCCTCACACTCATACATATATACACACAGAGGCACTCTTTCCCTCACACACACAAACCCATACACACAGGGGTGGATTTTATAATTTTGCGCGAGCGCATACTTTTGTTCGCGCACCAGGCGCGAACAAAGGTACGCTGGATTTTATAAGATACGCGCATAGCCGCGCGATTCTTATAAAATCTGGGGTCGGCGTGCGCAAGGGGGTGCACATTTGTGCAACCTGCGCGTGCCGAGCCCAGCGCGCGCTGCCTGTTGCCTCCGAGGCCGCTCCGATTTCAGAGCGCCTCGGAGGGAACTTTCTTTCGCCCTCCCCCCACCTTCCCCTCCCTTCCCCTACCTAACCCACCTCCCCCGGCCCTATCTAAACCCCTCCCTTACCTTTGTTGGCAGATTTATGCCTGCTGAAAGCAGACGTAAATCTGCGCGCGCCAGCAGGCTGCTGGCGCGCCATCACCCAACCCGAGGGCTGGTCCGGAGGCCTCGACCATGCCCCCGGGCCCGCCCCCAAAATGCCGCGTCACGCCCCCGAAACGCCGTGTCATTCCCGGAATGCCCCTTTTACGAAGCCCCAGGACTTACACGCATCCCGGGGCTCTGCACGCATCGGCGGCCTATGCAAATTAGGTGCGCCGGCGTGCGAGGGCCCTGCGCGCATAAATCCGGCCGGATTTACGCGTGCAGGGCATTTAAAATCCGGCCCACAGAGCATCTCTCTTTCTTACACACACATAAAGTCTCTCTCTCCCTCACATGCTTACACAAGTCGATAACCATACTACTACACTCTCAAAGCATAAGCCTCTTCTTCTGTCGCCAGCAGAATGGGGTCCACTGGCACCAGCTAGGTCCTCCCTCTCTGTTCAGCTGCTGCAGGATGGACTCTGTGGTGCACTGCTGAGCCTCTTGATCTTTAGGAGGTCCATTGATGGGGTCCATTGATGGCTGCAAGGTCCTTCTCTTTTCTCTTTGGCTGCCACAGGATAGGTTCCGTGACTGCCTGCCAGGGCAGTAGCATGAGGCGTAAAAGCTGGTCTTGCTATGTGAGCTGCAAAACTGACCTCACATCAGCAGGAGATGACGTTCAGTTAAACACAACTTCTGCTATTGGCTGTAGGGGAGTAGGGAGATGTATCTCCATTGATCGGATTGGATCGGGCAAGGGTTTGGTTTATCCCTACTCAATCTGATGTATAAAATTAGGTTACAAACAATTTTTGGGTGTGGCAATTGCCACCCCGTAATGATGCCCATGAACTGGTGATTTATTGAATCCCTTGAAGCCCTGACTGCAGGCCACTGCTCAGCTCAGCATGTGGCAGTGGTCAAAAAGACGAATAGGAATTATTTGGAAAGGAATGGAGAATAAAATAGAGAATATTTATTTTATTTATTGGATTTATACTCCGCTTGTTGGATACTTCAAAGCAGATTACATTCAAGTACTGTAATCCACTTTGAAGTGCCCAACAAACGGAAAGACTAATATAGAAGTGAAAGACTGATGTGCATGGACTGGGAGAGGGACCTTGGTGTGACAGTGTCTGGGGATCTGAAAGTGGCAAAATAATGTGACAAGGCAATAGCTAAAGCCAGAAGAATGCTGGGCTGCATAGAGAGAGGAATAACCAGTAAGAAAAAGGAGGTGATAATCCCCTTGTACAGGTCCTTGGTGAGGCCTCACATGGAGTACTGTGTTCAGTTCTGGAGACCTCATCTCAAGAGGAACAGAGACAGGATGGAGGTGGTCTAAAGAAGGGTGTCCAAAATGGTGTGGGGTCTGTATCGGAAGACTTATGAAGAGAGGTTGAAGGATCAGAATATGTACACCCTGGAAGAGAAGAGGTGAGGGGAGATATGATACAGACCTTCAGATACCTGAAAGGTTTAGCAAATGTTGCTTACCTGTAACAGGTGTTCTCACAGGACAGCAGAATGTTAGTCCTCACATATGGGTGACATCACAGGATGGAGCCCTGTATGGAAAACTTTTCTGTCAAAGTTTCTACAAAGCTTTGACTGACACTGGCACACTGAGTATGCTCAGTCTGCAATTATCCCTGCGAGCCACAGGTGTCTCCCTCAGTCTCGACTTATAGCTAAAAGCGCAAGCGAAACTAAAATAAAAGTAAAAACGTATACAGACCCAACTCCATGGGGTGGCAGGTGGGTTTCGTGAGGACTAACATCCTGCTGTCCTGTGAGAACACCTGTTACAGGTAAGCAACTCTGCTTTCTCACAGGACAAGCAGGATGGTAGTCCTCACATATGGGTGAGTACCGAGCTGAGGATGCCCGAGAGTGCACCAAATGCACCCAAGACACGCGAAAGGCACAATGACAGGGGTGGAATTTGGAACGGAGGGCATCCTGAAACCCGTAACGGGTTGGTGGAAGGATGTTGGGTAGTTAAATTGAAAAGAATAAGAGTAGACAGACTGGCCAAACATGGAGCATGCCGGCTAGTCGTATCTAAGCAATAATGGCTGTGAAGGTATGGAGAGAACTCCAGGTTGCAGCCTGATAAATATGTACAAGCAGCAGCGGCCGAGGGGAAGCTATTGAGGCTGGGACGGACGCAACAGAGTGTGGTTACACACAGTGTTGTAGTGAAATGCCTACTTATTAAAAATACATTGTCCTGTTAGAAGCTTAAGATCTGAGGATCAATTACTCCTGGAAGTTCCCAACTATAAAGTTATTCATCTTGTAAGCTTAAGAGAGAGATTGTTTTCAGTGGCAAGTGCTGCTCTTTGAACCAATTGCCAATTATTCTTTGCAGACAGGCATGTCAAAACACTTTTAAGAAACAGTTAAAGATGCACTTATTCAAATAGTCGTTTTATTAATTGATTAGAAAGGCAGACCATGTTTTTAGATCCTTTTGTGCATCTGACATTGGTGAGTGCTTTTGACCAATTTTTATTTTACTATTTTTATTGATTTGTTTTTATGCACATATTTTCTGTCGTTATGTTTAACAATTTTTTATGAATTTATTGTTGTAAGCCACCCAGGTCATAAGATAGAACAGCCTATAAATTTTTTAAAAATTGAATTAAATTCCAATTTGACTTTGAGTTTATCCTTTCAAATTCCTCCTCAACAAATTGTTCTAACCACAGATGTTTCCAACCTGAGCTGGGGACCTTACCTCACCTGCGAGGGCTTCTCATCCAGAGCCCCTGGTTTCTGTAGGAGAAGAGATTGCACATCACCTGCTGGAACAACGGGCATTTCTACACACTCTAAAATCTTTCATGAATCAGGTGGCTAGCAAATTTGTTTTAGTCCAATAAATCAGTTGGTTCTATTGTACCAGAAGCAGCAGGGAGGAATAAGTTCCGTATTCCTCTGTTGGAAGCCTATCAAGGTGTGCAGCCGCGCCGTATTTCATAAGATGACACTAAAAGTCATGTAGCTGGCAAGAAGTGACAAAATCCTGGCAGATAGACTTATTTGGCACTTGGACTCTCTCAAATGGAACGTGGATTGGGATGTAGCAAATGGGATCTTCCTCAAGTTGGGAACGTCCAAGGTAGACCTGTTTACTACAGTCCTAAACAGGAAGGTACCAGTCTTCTTCAGGAGGAAATCAGAAGCCATGTGGAGACAGGTCTTCAGTCTTAGGGGGCATTCCATGAAGTTAGGGGGCATTCCATGAAGTTAGCAAGTAGCACATTTAAGACTAATAGGAGAAAATTCTTTTTCACTCAATGCACAATAAAGCTCTGGAATTTGTTGCCAGAGGATGTGGGTTAGTGCAGTTACTGTAGCTGGGTTCAAAAAAGGTTTGGATAAGTTCTTGGAGGAGAAGTCCATTAACAGTCCATAAATAGTTATACTTCTTATATAAAATATTATATTTCTTTATTTATTACCAGTTAAAATATTATCACTTTATTAGCACTATGTTAAATTGTCAACCAGTTATACTGTTCCATATGTTATACGGTTCCATGTAAAGCTCCGCTATCTGTTGAGCAGTTCTTCGTTTTATGTAAACCGGAGTGATTTGTAGTCTCTACTAGAACTTCGGTATATAAAAATTAAAAATAAATAAAATAAATAAATAAATAACAGCTATTAATCAAGTTTACTTAGGGAATAGCCACTGCTATTAATTGCATCAGTAGCATGGGATCTTCTTGGTGTTTGGGAAATTGTCAGGTTCTTGTGGCCTGGTTTGGCCTCTGTTGGAAACAGGATGCTGGGCTTAATGGACCCTTGGTCTGACCCAGCATGGCAATTTCTTATGTTCTTACAGACTGTCAATTAGGAGGAATAGTTCTGTTTGCCCACTGGAACTCGCAGCTTGACTCCTGCCACAGAAGGAAAGTTAGGTGGAATTCCTATAGAATGTAGTGCGATCTAGATAGAATGCAAGTGCACTATTGCTGTCCAAGAAGTGGAAAAAACCCTCTCGCTCTCTGGTGAGAGAGAGGTGTTGGGAAAAATGGGCAGAGTATATCCTGAGTAAGGTGAGATGCAACATCTACCTTAAGAAAGATATGAAGTTGAATACGTAAAACCACTCTGTCATGGAGGAACGCAGGGTCGGATGAGTATGTAACAAGGTGTGCAACTCACTGACCCTGTTGGCAGAAATGACATTTATGAGGGAAAGAATTTCCCATGTCAAACTGTGAAATGAGAGGAATGGAAAGGCTCGAACGGAGAACGTATGAGACTTATAAGGATAAGATATAGGTTCCATTCCATGACTAGTGAAAATAGAGGCGGCTTGATCAGTGGATAATCCATGGTAAGCTGACTCAGAAGGGGTTTACCATTAATCGGGTATCCCCACTCCCAAACGATACACCAATTGGAACAGAGGTGTACGTATGTGGAGGATGTCTGGGGAGCAGAATCCGAGGGAGCAAGAGAAAAGAGTGGTGTAGAAAAAGAAAAAGGGAATACCATTTTGTATGCGTCATGTAGTAAATCATGCCATTTTGAATGGTAGGATTTAAGTGTGGAAGTTTTTGTGATGCTACCAGTATCTGAGAACATCAGTGAGTCTACGATTTGAGACTGACTGGTGAGAAGGCAAATTGGTTACTGGTGCGATAGATTGAGAAGTATGGGAAGCATACTGGTCTCGGGCAGGATGTGGGTGTGAGGAATAGTGAACCCCGTCCCGGTTCAACATAAAAAGAGTGCTGGCTAAGAGAGGCAGCAGAAGAGACACATTTAAGAGGCCCTTGATGGAAGAAAGGCGTCTATGGGAACGCATTGGAAACATGTGTAGGGAGTAGAATCTCTGCACCGTATGGTTTGATTCGGATGCAGAGGGCAGTTTGGTTGACCTCAGCGTTAGACGATCTTTCCCGCTACACATGTAGTCCGAGACCATTCGAGAGGATGGAAACCTACATGAGAAGGTCTGCTAGTGCGTTCAGTAAATCTCTTAGATAAGTGGCCCGAGGATGCATGGAGTGAGCAAGGGCCAAGGGTAGAGCTGCGCAGCTTCTCAGCAGGGCAGCTAAGGTAATGCGTGCTTGTGTGTTGGAAAGCACATTGTCCCTATGCTGTCTGTCTGTATGCACAAAGATTTGTTGCAGAGGCAGTATTGGAAGGCATAAGGGTATAACGCATGGCTACAAGCTCCAGGAAGTTCATGTGAAACTGTGCCTGGAGTGGAGTAGACGCATATTGGGTTGAGAAGCTTTTAGATCAAACTTTACAACCCCGAGTAAATGCGAGCATGAACAGAAACAGACTAGGTTTTGGTTCTAGATCTGCAATATGGATGAGGGACGAAAGCGGTTGAACAGCTTAGACCCACTGATAATGGAATTTCACTGAATCTAGCCCAGAGCAGTTTTGGATCTATGAGGAAAGTGCATAGTGAAAAAACCCCATGGCCCGACAATGAAGAATTGAGGGGCTGAGGTTATGGAAAAATGCACGCAGGGACATGTAAGAATTTATTAGAATGTCTGCGCGTATGCTGGACAGGAAGGTCTTTATGACTGTGGTGTCCAGAAGTGTTATATAAGGGATTTATGGCAGTGACAGTAATCCCAGTTAGTAAATGAATATTGGTTATGCAGCTGTCCATGCAAGGAAAGAGTGAATGATGTTGCACTCCGCAGAGAAACAGCAGTCACCGATAGTGATTCAATGAATACCCCAGTTGCCGAAGCTGGCGCAACCGGCAGAGCTTGGGATTGTAATATTGTGACTCACCATGAAGCACATAGAAGATTAGAGGTAATGCACTTACTGCGATATGGAAGCATAGTGACGAGAGATACCATTTTACCTGAGCCTTCTGAAGAAAAGTTGGTATTTCTGAGGTCCAGGATGGGCGGAGAGTAACTACTTTCTGTTGAAAGAAAGAATAGTGTAATTAAAACTCCCCAATCCCCCCCTCCCCCACTCTGCGCTTTGTAGCGTCTGGGGGAGGTGTACCGGGAACTTTGGTACAAGGTGGGGTGGCCGCTCTGATATCCGGCCAGTTTAGGAGACCAGGAGGTGTCCAACTGGAGGGGCTGATGTACTCTGGATATCATGTAACCTCCCACGGGAGCGTGAGCGGTAAAAGTCTTACCCGCATTTCTGTGTGCTGTACAAGGAGACAACCGAGACCTGTCGTCAGGCTTCGAGGTGGACTTGCAGTATTTGCTGGATCTCATGTTTAGCAGATCAGTGAATGCACCTGGAACTTTGGTTCTGAATCAGGAACCAGAAGCCAGAGCATTAATCAGTACAGAGCCTTGTTGCTGAAGAAGGGAGGATGCCCTGATGCAATCCCAAAGAAATGATAGAGAGGTTCTTTTGGTATTGTGGCTGACATAGCTGGCATAGTGATATGTGACACTACTATTGTTCTTGGAAGGTACATGACCTAGAACTTTTCGAACCATGTGGCCCGAATTAGAGAACACATCTCAATGGGAATGCCGCAGAAGCAGGTACTTACCATCCGACGTGGATTGCCGAAGGACGAGCTGGTGAAGATTGCTGGCTCTGTGGATTTCAGGAGTCATCGAGAGAGTAGACGCCCGTCTCAACTCTGATGCCTGGTATGGTGGCGCAGGTATAGAGAAGACAGGCTGAGCGTGGCTGGCACTACCATGGTAGTATTTTGTGGAGGGCCACAATCCCCCACCGATGTCGGTTGGGCATGCCTCGGGAACAGGGAAGCCAATTAACAGCTCATGAACCCGGCCCTCGTCGCAGCAGCTCGATGTCTTGTGATGCCAGTGCAGAATTCTTCGGAACTTGTTCCGGTGCTTCTGGAGCACCAAGGACTGCCAATACTGTGCGGAACAGTGTCGATGGCAGGTGGTGATGGTTTGCTCGGGGCCCGAGCATTGTCCAGCATCGAGAAGGATAGCACCAATATGCTGGATGGCGTTGGGTGGCGGACGGTCACCGTGTTGGTGACGATGCATGCCACGGTGCTCGGCCCGGTCTTTCCCGGGCCGAGCCCTCGCTGTCTTGGATGGTGACTGACGATGGACTGTCAAGCATGCCTGCACTGCTCCTGGCACTATGTAGTGTCATAGGCTAATACAGGGATTTAATAAGAACTCAAGCATGGAGTACTGTGTTCAGGCGAGGGCATTACGTGGTGGTGCTATGTCGGTATTGACAGTGTCGATGGCGGCCGAAGTGGCCTCGAGGGTATCGTCAAAAATATATATGAAAAAACATCAATGACCTGGCCAGAGCAATGATGACAGTGTCGGAAGCACTGACGGCATTGGCGTAGGTCTCTATGAGAATGATGTGACATCGAATAATCGAAAAAAACATCATTGGTATCGGAAAAAATGATACTGGCATCGATGGAGTCGACGACCGCATCGATAGGAACGTCGAAGACACAGATGGAAACGACATGGGCATCGAGGGCATCAATGTATGGAGGCGGGCGCCGACGGCATGGCCATGGGCATCGACGGCATCGATTGGATCGACTCGGGCACCAATGGCATCCATGCCACCGACATGGGCCTCAAAGGCACCGACATGGGCACCAATGGAATCGATGTTGGCATGGATGCCATCAATGGAATTGAAATTGGCATCGATGGAATCCACTTTGGCATGGATGGCATCGATGGAATCAACATTGGCATCAATGCCACCCATGGAATTGGCATTGGCATCGATGCCCATCAATGGAATCGACCCTGGCAACAATGCCCATCGATGGAATCGATCCTAGCATCAATGTCCATCGATGGAATGGACCTGGCATCGATGCCCATCGATGGAATGGACCAGGGCATCGATTGAAATGTCCTGGGCATCAATGGCATCAATAAAATAAAGGATGGCATCGATGGAAATGACCTTGGCATCAATGGAACTGCCACGGACGATGGTGGCATCGACCCGGGCATGGATGGCACCGACTAAACAAGGTGTACGTCGATGGCATCCAGCCGGGCAATGATGGCACTGATGAACCCTAAGGAAAAATCAGTGCCATGGATGAAAAACATGGATGGCACTGCTAGAAAAAAACCACAAACAAATGATTACGTAAGGCTTCAAAATCCTCCTTATATAAATCTATCAATCAAACACCTCTCTAAAAAGGAGGAATTATTCTTTACCCATACTATCTCAAAGCAAATGTTTGGGAAATTGTATCAGAATAAATGTGCCTTCACAGTCGCCTGTCTCTTGCCCACATAGGGCTGCAACCAGTATCTTGTATATAGCACACACAGTCACCTCATTACTCTTTCCCAACTAACAACTATTTTTTTATTTTTTTAAAACCCCATCACGTGACCACACTACTTTCTAAAACCTAACTCTCACTATTCCCCTGAGCTCTTTCCCAACACCTAAGTGCTCCACACAAATCCTCACAAAATATTTATCATATTTTTTCGGTCATTGACACATTTAAGTTCTTATCGCTTCCTTTTTTTCTTCTCACTCCCGCTATTCATTCAGCTCGTTGTTTCATAGTGCCGCTGTTATATACACACTCCTGTGCCTCCCGACATCGACGATGTTTCGGCAGAAACACCCACCTTCTTCAGGGGATTTCTCCTATATATGAAAACACATTTATTCTCACTTATTACAATAAATCTCAAACAATTTTTAACACTTTAAGGCTCAAGCTATGCGACTTACTTACAGTGTTGGCCGTACCCGGCTCCTTTCCCCAGCTCTGTTTCAAAAATGGCGCTTGTCACTCAAACTCCCAAAAGCCACTGCTTTTAAAACCAATTGGGTTCCTGAACTCTCCTCCAATCAGTTTTCAAGAAAAACTGACCAATCCACTTCTTTGTTAAGTCCCTCCAGATGAACCGTACCTAACTTAAATATCCATTTTTGCTCCTTCTGCAACAATTTAAGATCAACATTCCCACCCCGCTGATCTTCTTTTACAACTTCCAATACTGTACATCTCAGATCTTCAAAACCATGGCCCTGCTCGGTACAATGTTGTACCAAGGGGCTTCCATTCTCAAACGTTTCAGGGCGCTCTTATGCTCTATGAGCCGTATTTTCAATTTTCTCATCGTCTTCCCCACATATAATAGTTTACAAGTGCACCATATAACATATACCACTCGTGGCGTAGCACAATTTGTCCTCACATGCGGGACATATCCTTTTAATTTTTCATTTGGAATATCAAAGTTTGAATGTGCCACCACACACATGGAACATTCCTGACACGGAAAATGACCCACATCCTCATTCTCTTTTTTTTCTACTAACTGGTGAAAAGAGGAATGTACCACCATATCTTTAATGTTGCTGCCCCGTTTATAAGCCACCATTGGTTGATCCTTAAACACTGAATACACTTGCAAGATATGCCAGTTTTTTCTGATACTTTGAGTCACCCCCTGTATCCCTTCAGAAAACGGTAACACACATGTAATCCTATTGGATACGTTTCTTTTCTGAGGGTTCAGTAGGAGGTCCCTATTGTTCCATCGGGCCCGCTTCAAGGCTCGTCCGACAACCCGTTCAGGGTACCCCCTATCCAAGAACCGTTGCCCCATTTCTTTAGATCTTTCTTTAAATTCTGCAACAGTGGAGCAAAGTCTCCTTAACCGCAGAAACTGTCCATAAGGGATACTGTTGACCAAATTCCATGGATGACAACTCGAGTAACTTAAAGGAAAATTAGTTCTTACCGGTTAATTTTCATTCCTGTAGTACCACGGATCAATCCAGACAGTGGGTTGAGCCTCCTTTCCTGCAGGTGGAGACAGACTAAAACTTGCAGGATGCCCTATTTCAGGACAGAGCCTATCCTCTCACCCTTCAGTATAACGTATGTCAAAGCATAAAACAATAAACCCATGAATAGGATCAAGCAAGTAACCAAAAAGCTCAACGGAGCAACCATAGATTAATGTAGAAGCATGGTATACCTATACGCTCTTGCATAAACTTGGTATAAAATAACCACCAAGGCTTCCGGTGTAAATGCTCAGTAATCTTGCACCAAGAAAAATATGAAAATCTGCAGACCTGCAAGAAAACAAGCTTCGAGAGGACAGAAGACAGACAGGGAAGGGCGTCTGGACTGATCCGTGGTACTACAGGAACAAAAATTAACAGGTAAGAGCTAATTTTCCTTTCCTGTACGTACCCGGATCAGTCCAGACAGTGGGATGTACCAAAGCTTCCCTAAACTGCAAATCTCCTGCGGGGAGACAGACTGACTCTCCGCCCACGAAGTAGCCTGAGAACGGAGAGAATGGGCTTTCAGACCCTCAGGAAGAGGATGACCCTGTCAAAGATATGCCGAGGAAATGGCTTCTTTCAACCACCGCACAATCGTGGTCTTAGAAGCCTGTTTACCCCGGTTGGGACCACTCCAAAGGACGAAGAGATGGTCCAATACGCAGAAGTCATTGGTGACTTGAAGATAACGAAGCAAGACTTGCTTGACATCCAGCCGATGGAGGTCGCCCCCAGCCGTACCCGCAATCTCCTCCGGAGAGAACGCGGGGTGTTCTACCGACTGGTTGACGTGAAAGGCGGAGACAACCTTAGGCAAGAAGGAAGGAACCGTCCTGAGAGAGACCCCGGAATCTGAAAAATGCAAGAAGGGCTCCTGACAGGACAGCGCCTGAAGCTCGGAAATACGACGAGCAGAGGAAATAGAGACTAGAAAGACAGTCTTAAGAGTAAGATCCTTGAGCGTAGCGTGGTGAAGAGGCTCAAAGGGAGCCGCACAGAGAGCACGAAGGACCAGGTTGAGACTCCAAGATGGACATGTGGCCCGGGAGGGGGGGCGGAGGTGTCTAACACCCCTCAGGAAACGAATCACGTCCGGGTGAGCAGCTAAGGCATGACCGTCCACCCGACCCAGGAGAGAGCCGAGTGCAGAAACTTGAACGCGTAAGGAACTGAAGGAGAGACCCTTAGAGAGACCCTTCTGAAGAAAAGAAAGAACCAAAGGGATCGAGGCGGAGCGCACCGGGACACCCGCCTCCGTACATGCGGACTCAAAGACCTTCCAGATGCGCAGATAGGCCAGAGAAGTCGACTGCTTCCGGGCTCGCAGCAGGGTGGAGATGACCTCCTCCCTATAACCTTTGCGCCTCAGGCGACGCCATTCAAAGCCAGGCCGCTAGACAGAAGCGATTGGCCTGGTCGAAAAATACAGGCCCTGCCGGAGGAGACAAGGGAGATGATTGAGGCGCAGGGGCCCGTCTACCGCTAGATTGATGAGATCCGCGAACCACGACCTTCGAGGCCACTCGGGAACGACAAGAATCACCGGACCCCGGTGGAGTTCGATTCTCCTGAGAATATTTCCTACCAGAGGTCATGGGGGAAACACGTACAGAAGGACGTCTGCTGGCCAAGGGAGAGCCAGAGCATCCATGCCTTCTGCGCCGTGCTCCCTCCAGCGGCTGAAGAACCGATTGGCCTTGGCATTGCACAGAGTCGCCATGAGGTCGAGGTGAGGAGGACCCCACCTGTCCACTATCAGAGCCATGGCCGCGTCCGAGAGCTCCCACTCTCCCGGATCGAGCGACTGCTGGCTGAGGAAGGCGGCTTGAACATTGTCTTTTCCGGCGATGTGAGAGGCCGCAAGGCACTGTAGGTGACGCTCCGCCCAGGCTAAGAGGCGGCTGGCTTCTAAGGCTACCAGGGGACTGCGAGTGCCCCCTTGGCGATTGATGTAGGTGACTGTGGTGGAGTTGTCGGACAGGACTCGTACCGCCTTGCCGCGGATCAGGGGAAGGAACTCCTGAAGGGCCAGGCGGACCACCAAAGTTTCCAGTCGATTGATGTGCCAGCGCGACTGAGTCTGGGACCATGTCCCCTGGGGGGACTGAGAAAGGCAGACCGCACCCCAGCCCAAAAGGCTGGCGTCCGTGGTTACTATCGTCCACTGTGGAGCTTGAAGAGGCATCCCTTGCAGGAGATGAGGAAGAGACAGCCACCACTGTAATTCGTCGGTAGTAGACTCCAAGAACGGAAGGACTACGTGGAACTGCTCCGACACTGGTTGCCAACGAGACAGCAAAGCTTTCTGTAACGGACGCATATGAGCAAAAGCCCAGGGGACCAGATCGATGGTAGAAGCCATGGAGCCCAGGACTTGGAGATATCCCAGGCTGTCCGGGGAAGATAGCACAATCAGATTCTGGACCTGATCGATCAGTTTGAGGGCTCGCGCCTGAGGTAAGAATACCTTGCCTACTCGGGTATCGAAGTGTGCTCCCAGAAATTCCAACTCCTGGGAGGGCTGAAGCTTGCTCTTGGAAAAGTTCACTATCCACCCGAGAGAGGCAAGGAGCTCTAAGACACGATCCACCGCCTGCCGGCAAGAGGTCTCCGACTAGGCCCTGATGAGCCAATCGTCCGGATAGGGATGGACGAGAATCCCCTCCCGGCGCAAGGCCGCCGCCACTATTACTATGACCTTCGTGAAGGTGCGAGGAGCGGTCGCGAGGCCGAAGGGGAGAGCTCGAAACTGGAAGTCCTGGTTGAGAATGTGGAATCAGAGATAATTCTGGTAGTCGCAGTGGATGGGAATATGAAAATATGCTTCTGCGAGATCGAGGGAAGCAAGGAACTCTTCGGGTCGGACCGCCGCAATGACCGCCCGCAGGGTTTCCATGCGGAAGTGGGGGATCTTGAGGGCCCGATTGACCTCTTGAGGTCCAGGATTGGGCGGAAGGACCCGTCCTTTTTTGGCACGGTGAAGTAAATAGAATACTGGCCGGCGCCAATTTCCCTTTTGGGACTGGGACCACCGCCCCCAGATCCAGAAGCTTGGAGAGAGTCTGGACCACGTGTCCCTCTTGCCCGGCCGCAAGGGGAGAACAGAAAGAGATCTGGAAGTTCCTGATGAGGTGGAAAGCGTACCATCTCTGATAATGTCGAGGACCCACTGATCCGACGTGATTTTGACCCATTCCTCGAAAAACAGGGAGAGGCGTCCGCCGAGGTAAGGTAAGGACCGAGGAGGTCAGCTGAACTTCATTGCGTGGCAGGTTTAGCGGTGGTACGCACGGGCTGGCCCTCGCGAAAAGGCCGCCTGCCACGAGAAGACCCCCTCACAGCACCGCCCCGCCCGCGAGAAGCGGAGCGACGCTGACCCCTGAAGCAAAAGCGAGAGGCGCGAAGGACCGAGAAGACTTAGGGCGGTCCTCTGGAAGCTTATGGACCTTGTTGTCAGCCAAGGAGTCCATAAGCTTGTCGAGGTCCTCGCCAAAGAGCATCTTACCTTTGAAGGGAAGTGCCCAGCCGGGTCTTCGAGGACTGATCAGCCGACCAGTGGCGTAGCCAAAGGAGCCTCCGGGCAGCCACTGCCGAAACCATCGCCTTCGCCTACACATGGACCAAATCGTAGAGGGCGTCTGACACTAGGGATGTGAATCGTTTTTGAACGATTAAAATTATCGTCTGATAATTTTAAAATCGTTCTAACCGTTAAAGTACACGATACAATACAAATGCCCACGATTTATCGTCAGGAGCATTTATATTGTATCGTTAAATAGGACACGGAATTATTGGGGGAGGGTGGGAAAAACCGGCACACCAACACAACCCCTAAACCTACCCCGACCTTTTAAAACAAATTCCTTACACTCCCCCCACCCTCCCGAACCCCCCCAAAATGTTAAATTACCTGGTGGTCCAGTGGGGGGGGGGGGGGTCTCTCCGGCGCGATCTCCCGCTCTCGGGCCATCGGCGCCATTTTGGCTACCACTGATAAAAAGGCGCCGATGGCCCGAAAAGAAAAACCCACCCCGACCCTTTTCAAATTACCCCTTTGCTTCTCCCACCCTCCCGACCCCCCCAAAAACCTTTTAGATGTACCTGGTGGTCTAGCGGGGGGTCCAGGAGCCATCCCTTCAATCGTGCCGGTGCCGGTGTCTGAGGTTTCAAAATGGCGCCGATCGCCTTTGCCTTAACTTGTCACAGGGAGCGACAGTCGCTCTCTGTGACAAGATAAGGGCAAAGGCGATCGGCGCCCAGCTTCCTTCAGAATCCTAGGTTGCATACCATCCGTCCAGGTGATTGCTACTCTTTAGTTGTGTCAATCTGGCCTACTACATCTTCCAAGTTCACAGTGATTTGGTTCAGTTCATCTGAACTCATCACCCCTGAAAAACTATTTCCAGAACCAGTTTCTTACCAACATTCTCATTAGTAAAACACAGAAGCAAAGAATTAATTTAGTCTTTCTGCAATGGTCTTATCGTCCCTCTCCAGATGGTACAGATGGTACAGAATTCTGCAGCTAGGGTCCTGACCAACTCTAACAAGAGAGACCACATCACGCCCATTCTTTACAATCTACACTGGCTTCCAATTAAATTCAGAGTCTCCTACAAAGTCCTGACCCTCACTCACAAATACCTAAACAACATAGCACCTATCGATCTCACCCATCAACTCCGTACCTTTAAATCAACAAGACCAATCAGAAAAGCCTACCAAGACACCCTGATCATCCCTCAAACCAAAACTCCACTAAGAAATAGGGCTTTCTCACAGCAAGTCCTTCACTTTGGAATGCACTACCCACCAGAACTCAGACAAGTCACCTGCCACCAATCATTCAAGAAAAAACTGAAAACCTGGCTATTCAGCCAAGCATTTCCATGATTTCTAAGAAGCTGCTTCAACGAACCCTTATTACATCCTCCCCGCTCCAACTATATAACCCCTCCATCCCCTCCCTCTATTCTTCTCTCCCCCCCTGGATTTAGACATATAAGAATTTCTTATACCATGTATTTTGTCTTATGTTCATGTTTAGCCATGTATTTTTATCTTATGTTTAATTGTTACTCAAAAAGTTATACAATTGTTACTCTAATAAGTTCTTTGTTATATGTAATTGCCCACAAGCAAGCTTTTCAACTGTTCCCTGTAAACCGATTTGATTTACATATTATGTAAGAAGATCGGTATATAAAAACCATAAATAAATAAATAAATAAGAGCCCCTTTAGCCCCGTGGTCATCTAACGGTCAAACCGACTCTCTCACAGACTTCTTGATTCAGATATATTTTTTAAAGTTTTTATTATGATTTTTGCCTCTTCAACCAATGATTTACACTTAACTTGACATGCTTATGCTTTTTCCTATTTTCTTCAGATGGATCCGTCTTCCAATTTTTAAGGATTTTTTTTGGCTAAAATAGCCTTTTCACCTCACCTTTTAGCCACGACAGTAATCATTTGCCTTCCTTCTACCTTTCTTAATGCGTGGAATACATCTGGACTGCGCATCTAGGACTGTATTTTTAAACAATGTTCAAGCCTGTGAACACTTTTAACCTTTGCAGCTGCACCTTTCAGTTTTTTTTCTATTTCCTCTTATCAGTTTCCCTTTTGAAAATTTAGTGTTAGAGCTGTAGATTTACTTATTGTCCCCCTTCCAGTTCTTTGTTTAAAATTGGGACTCTATTGATCTCCTGTCCAATTAGAAGAAGTTATTGTCACATTTAATTCATCCTGCTAGACTTACAATGCTCGCTTCTGGAAGACTATACCACAAATTGACCTCCGGTGCAGGCAAGAGGCAGAGTAGCGGCATGGAGAAGTTAATGGCAAACCTCAAAAGATTTGGACAGGTATAAAAAGTCATGGGGTCATTACTGGGCTCCATGGAAAAGGAGTGAGTTGACTTTATTGTGACTATTTATTTAAAATTCTTATATACCGACATTCCTGTAAAGTATACAGATCATACCAGTTTACAGTACAAACAGAACCTTCGCGTGGGAGCGATACAATGAACATTTGTAAATTTGAAAGATTGAAAATTTGAGACACAAGTAACAAATAAACTCAAGTATATGTACATATCTAACCCAAGTAACTGTTCAACCGAATATAGCAAATAAATAAATAGACTATTGTTAAATGTATCTATTATGTGTGTAGACTGGCATAATGTTCTCTTAATTCTATATTACAAGCTGTTTTAAATAGAGTTTACAACATAGAAATGATAAGCAGAAGAAGACCAAACGGCCCATCCAGTCTGCCCAGCAAGTTTTGCACTTTTTTTCCTCATACTTATCTGTTTCTCTTGGCTCTTAGTAACCTTTTGGTTCTATTTCCCTCCCCCCCCCCCATTAATGTAGAGAGCAGTGCTGGAGCTGCATCTAAGTTGAAATAATCTAGCTTAATTAGTTAGGGGTAGTAACCGCCGCAATAAGCAAGCTACATCCATGCTTATTTGTTTACGCAGGACTATGTAATTCAGTCCTTGTTTGGTTGTTATCTGTTATATAGATCCACTTTTCTTCATTCCCCCTGCCGTTGAAGCAGAGAGCTATGCTGGATATGCATTGAAGTGAAGTATCAGGCTTATTTGGTTTGGGGTAGTAACCGCCGTACAAGCAAGTTACTCCCCGCTTTTTGTGACTGCAAATCCTTTTTTCCACATTTCCTCTTCCCGTTGAAGCTTAGAGCAATGTTGGAAGTCACATTAACTGTGTGTATGTTTTATTGAATAAGGGTATTATCTTCAGGTAGTAGCCGTCATTCCCGCGAGCCACCCACTCTTCATTCACGTTCTCTAGACTTTATGGATTCACAGTGTTTATCCCACAAAAAAAAATGATGAAGGGCTGGAATGGCTTGTATATGAAAAAAGGCTAAAAGAGTTCTCTTCAGCTTGGAGAAGAAACAACTGATAGAGGATTTTGATAGAGGTTTACAAAATTATGAGTGGGCTGGTTAATAGGGAATGATTATTCACCATTTCAAAAAGTATTAAGAACAGAGGACACTCTATGAAACTAACAGGTAGCAGATTTAAAATAAAATTATTTTTTCATTCAACACACAATGAACCTGTGAAATTCCTTTCTGGAGGATGTGGTCAAGGCATCTAGCATAGCAGGCTTTAAAAGGGAACAAGTTTCTAGTGGAAAAGTCTATAACAAATTATTAGCCAGAGGGACTCGGGCAAGCCCACCGCTTACCCTGGGAGTGACCAAAAAGGAATGGATCTATTCATTGGGATCTTCTAAAGAACTGGATTGGTCACGGTCAGAGGCAGGTTGCTAGGCTCCATGGACCTCTGCTCTGACCCAATATGGCACATACTAATTATTTATGACGTCAGCGAACAACAAACCAGCAGAACTTACTTAGCATTTTTGCTGCCTTTCTTTATACCTTTTCTAGTTCCACTATATCTTTTTTTTGGGTAACCAAAACAGCACGCAATCTTTAAGGTATGGTCACTCCATGGATTGATATAGAGGAATTATTATAGTCCCAGTTTTGTTTTCTCTTCCCTTCCAAATAATTCCTAACATTCTATTTGTTTATTTGACCGCCACCGCATGCTGAGCTGAAGATTTCAATGTATTCTGCACAGTGACTCTCAGGTCCCATTACAGTACCCAGCATCTTGTACTAATGGTTGGGATTTTGTGTTCTACATGGATTCCATTAAATTTTATCTGCCATTTAGATCCAGATCTCCATTCTGGCAAGATCCTCCTCACAATCTGGTAATAACTTTCTTTGAATACTTTTGAGTCATCTGTAATGAGGAGACAGGGGGACAGTGTAACCCCCTATGGAATCCAGATGGGATTCAGTGGTTTATTAAGCCACAGAAATCCAAACTAGCTAAACACTAATGAGCTGACAGTTCACCAAGAAAAAGAGACATGTATTTTTACATAAATTTGTTCTATACTATTGCAAAGGATTATTAATGTTTTCTATTTTTATGTTCTCTTCCTATTTACCAATAAGGCTATTTGAATACAAAGTGTTACTCCAAAGAATTAATCTCTACCTGCTGCTGACCCTCTTCTGCTTATTACATCACATCCATTTCATCCTCCGCTTGTGACATCACAGTCAGAGTCACAAAGGAAAACTGTGCAAAGGTGAAGTTTAAGGTGCAGGACTGCCCCCAATGGACCCTCCCAGGCTGACCCTGATTCATGCAGAATGCTTGTACACTGTATGCTCAAATTCCTATTTTCCTAGTTTGTACATATGAACGTGCATACCATCTGTACATGTGTGAATCATGTTATGAGTCAAAAGCATGAAGATAAGATACATTGCATTGAGAAGGCTGCTGAAGTAGGAGAATGTTAGAATGGTTTCATATGATTTTTCTGTGTTATTACCAGCTTGCTGTCATATGATTGCATGATGATTTATTCCAGAATCATTGCAAATATCTTTACATATATAATAGGAGATATCTTATTTTACTAACAGACATTTGAGAGGCAGGGAGGATAAGAGGAATTGTGAATTCCCCCAGATGCAGCTCCTATACCATTCCTACAATGACCACCCCCACACCCAGTAGTCCCACACCATTCCCTACAGTGACTCCCCACACCCAGCACTCCCACACCATTCCCTACAGTGACCCCCCACACCCAGCACCTCCCACACCATTCCCTACAGTGACCCCCCCACAGCATTCCCTACAGTGACTCCCCCCACACCCAGCACTCCCACACCATTCCCAACAGTGACCCCCCCCACACCATTACCTACACTGACTCCCCCCACACCCAGCACTCCCACACCATTCCCAACAGTGACCCCCCCACACCATTACCTACAGTGACTCCCCCCACCCAGCACTCCCACACCATTCCCTACAGTGACTCCCCCACACCCAGCACTCCCACACCATTCCCTACAGTGACTCCCCCACACCCAGCACTCCCGCACCATTCCCAACAGTGACCCCCCCCATACCATTACCTACAGTGACTCCCCCCACCCAGCACTCCCACACCATTCCCTACAGTGACTCCCCCACACCCAGCACTCCCACACCATTCCCTACAGTGACCCCCCCCACACCATTCCCTACAGTGACTCCCCCCACACCCAGCAGTCCCACACCATTCCCTACAGTGACCCCCCCCCCAAACCATTCCCTACAGTGACTCCCCCCACACCCAGCACTCCCACACCATTCCCAACAGTGACCCCCCCCACACCATTACCTACAGTGCCTCCCCCATCCCAGCACTCCCACACCATTCCCTACAGTGACTCCCCCACACTCAGCACTCCCACACCATTCCCTACAGTGACTCCCCCACACCCAGCACTCCCGCACACCATTCCCAACAGTGACCCCCCCCACACCATTACCTACAGTGACTCCCCCCACCCAGCACTCCCACACCATTCCCTACAGTGACTCCCCCACACCCAGCACTCCCACACCATTCCCTATAGTGACTCCCCCACACCCAGCACTCCCACACCATTCCCTACAGTGACCCCTCACACCCAGCAGTCCCACACCATTCCCTACAGTGACTCCCCCCACCCAGCACTCCCACACCATTCCCAACAGTGACCCCTCACACCCAGCAGTCCCACACCATTCCCTACAGTGACTCCCCCACACCCAGCACTCCCACACCATTCCCAACAGTGACCCCTCACACCCAGCAGTCCCACACCATTCCCTACAGTGTCTCTCCCCACCCAGCACTCCCACACCATTCCCAACAGTGACCCCTCACACCCAGCAGTCCCACACCATTCCCTACAGTGACTCCCCCACAACCAGCACTCCCACACCATTCCCAACAGTGACCCCTCACACCCAGCAGTCCCACACCATTCCCTACAGTGACTCCCCCCACCCAGCACTCCCACACCATTCCCTACAGTGACTCCCCCACACCCAGCACTCCCACACCATTCCCTACAGTGACTCCCCCACACCCAGCACTCCCACACCATTCCCAACAGTGACCCCCCCCACACCATTACCTACAGTGACTCCCCCCACCCAGCACTCCCACACCATTCCCTACAGTGACTCCCCCACACCCAGCACTCCCACACCATTCCCAACAGTGACCCCTCACACCCAGCAGTCCACACCATTCCCTACAGTGACCCCCCCACACCCAGCACTCCCACACCATTCCCTACAGATGACTCCCCCCACCCCCAGCACTCCCACCACCATTCCCTACAGTGACTCCCCCACACCCAGCACTCCCACACCATTCCCAACAGTGACCCCCCCCCACACCATTACCTACAGTGACTCCCCCCCAACCCAGCACTCCCACACCATTCCCTACAGTGACTCCCCCCCCACACAGCACTCCCACACCATTCCCTACAGTGACTCCCCCCACACCCAGCACTCCCACACCATTCCCAACAGTGACCCCCCCCCCCCACCATTCCCTACAGTGACTCCCCCCACACCCAGCACTCCCACAACATTCCCTACAGTGACTCCCCTCACACCAGCACTCCCACACCATTCCCTACAGTGACCCCCCACACCCAGCACTCCCACACCATTACCCTACAGTGACTCTCCCCACACCCAGCACTCCTACACCATTCCCTACAGTGACCCCCCACACCCAGCACTCCACACCATTCCCTACAGTGACCCCCCCCACACCCAGCACTCCCACACCATTCCCTACAGTGACCCCCCCACACCCAGCACTCCCACACCATTCCCTACAGTGACTCCCCCCACACCCAGCACTCCCACACCATTCCCTACAGTGACCCCCCCACACCCAGCACTCCCACACCATTCCCTACAGTGACCCCTCACACCCAGCACTCCCACACCATTCCCTACAGTGACCCCCCCCCCCACACCCGGCACTCCCACACCATTCCCTACAGTGACCCCCCACACCCAGCACTCCCACACCATTCCCTACAGTGATCCCTCCACACCCAGCACTCCCACACCATTCCCTACAGTGATTCTCCCCACACCCAGCACCCCCACACCATTCCCTACAGTGATCCCTCCACACCCAGCACTCCCACACCATTCTCTACAGTGACTCCCCCCACACCCCAGCAGTCCCACACCATTCCCTACAGTGATTCTCCCCACACCCAGCACCCCCACACCATTCCCTACAGTGACTCCCCCCACACCCAGCACTCCCACACCATTCCCTACAGTGACCCCCCCACACCCAGCACTCCCACATCATTCCCTACAGTGACCCCCCCACACCCAGCACTCCCACACCATTCCCTACAGTGACTCCCCACACCCAGCACTCCCACACCCATTCCCTACAGTGACCCCCCACACCCAGCACTCCCACAACCATTCCCTACAGTGACCCCCCCACACCCAGCACTCCCACACCATTCCCTACAGTGACTCCCCCACACCCAGCACTCCCACACCATTCCCTACAGTGACCCCCCACACCCAGCACTCCCACACCATTCCCTACAGTGACCCCCCCCACACCCAGCACTCCCACACCCATTCCCTACAGTGACCCCCCACACCCCAGCACTCCCTCACCATTCCCTACAGTGATCCCCCCACACCCAGCAGTCCCACACCATTCCCTACAGTGATTCTCCCCACACCCAGCACTCCCACACCATTCCCTACAGTGACCCCCCCCCCACACCCAGCACTCCCACACCATTCCCTACAGTGACCCCCCACACCCAGCACTCCCACACCATTCCCTACAGTGACTCTCCTCACACCCAGCACTCCCACACCATTCCCTACAGTTGACTCCCCCACACCCAGCACTCCCGCACCATTCCCTACAGTGACCCCCCACACCCAGCACTCCCACACCATTCCCTACAGTGACCCTCCCACACCATTCCCTACAGTGATCCCCCAACACCCAGCAGTCCCACACCATTCTCTACAGTGATCCCCCCACACCCAGCAGTCCCACACCATTCCCTACAGTGACTCTCCCCACACCCAGCACTCCCACACCATTCCCTACAGTGACTCCCTCACACCCAGCACTCCCACACCATTCCCTACATTGACTCCCCCTACACCCAGCACTCCCACACCATTCCCTACAGTGACCCCCCCCCCACACCCAGCACTCCCACACCATTCCCTACAGTGACCCCCCCACACCCAGCCCTCCCACACCATTCCCTACAGTGACCCCCCACACCCAGCCCTCCCACACCATTCTCTACCTTAGGTTTTATCCCTTTACTTAAAAACACATTATTCCCCTCTGTCCTCCCAGCTAACCTGGCCATTGTAGTGCCAGTCCTCTGCATGTGCCACAGATCAAAGCTCTCTCCAGAGCCTGGTAACTGTGCACTTTCAGTTTGCAGAGCAGTTGTCACCGCTATTTAATGGCTGGGGCACTCTCCTTTTAATTGGGTGAAAATATTGACTCTGTAGCAGCACCAAGACCCACAATGGACTTGGAGGCAGATCTGCTGCATGACAGCACAGCACGTCCACCACTGGTCCAGCCTCACAATTGTTTGTTTCCAGTCCAGGAGTTCTGGGGTGAGGTAGGGGGAGGAACGTGCATGGCTCCTGACCGTGTTGTGGATGTTCTGTTGTGAATGTGTGTAGCCTGCATTGCTGCTCTCCATGTTCTGAATAGAAATGGAGACTGCTCTTTCCTATGCATTTTGTCTGGTACGTTTTGATAGCACTAAATTCATTGCCATAAGCCTGAAACTCTGAACAGCCTGTCTGTTATGTTGTTCTCTTGTTTTCTGATCTGCACTGGCAGGAGCACTCCATGGTTTGGAGATGTTTGTCATCCTGATGCTGTTCCTTTGGTTGGGGATCGGACTGGCCTGTGCTGGTTTCTGCTGCCACCAGCTGCTGCTGATTCTTCGAGGCCAGATGCGGTACCAGGCATGCAAGGGACGGGTTGCACTGGCCCGCCCGTGGCAAGAGAACTTGCGCCACGTGTTTGGGAAGAGATGGATGCTGGGACTTCTCCTCCCTGTACGCAACATGGACTGTGAAGCCCACCAGCATAAGGAGCACTGACGTCTGCTCCTTTCACTACCCTCTCTCTTCTCTGCTGAGCCCTGGGCGCTTATTATGCAACTTTGGGGGAGCTTGGGGGGGGGGGGGGGATGAAATCACTGTAGCATCACTCAACCTCACTATAAGGACATGAGCAGCACCTTCTGCCCCCACCCACATGCAGAGAGAAAGCGACTCCCTCCTCACTGGCTCCCTTTCTTTTCCAGCACCAGATCTTGCTCCTCCCTCAGGTTTTAAAGTGCTCCTCACATTTGGGAGAGATTCTCTGAATACTCTTGAGATTTTTGCTTCCTCCCTTATTCAGGACGGCAACAGAAGTCCATTGCTTCTTTAGATGCAGCAAAGCTCACTAAGACCACCCCCATTTAGGAAAAGCTCAGCAAAGGAAAGTGCCCATTACCCTCACCTGATCTGACTGCCCGTGTGGCCCTATGCATGTCTCGGGGCCCTTCTCTATCTGGATGGATTTGGCTGAAGTTTGATAGGAGCCTTTAGGTCCCAGTTTGTCTATGGGAATCTGTCCATGGAAAGCCCCCCCCCACCTTTGCACCACACTCCAAACCTGCAGGTTTTGCAATTGTTTAGAAAGCTCCTCATGGTTTACGAGCAATTCTGTTAAACTGAATGAACTCGGGAGCGGCTGCATAGATCATCATCAGAACCCCATGCAGGCGTCCCTGAGCCACGGGAAGGCCAGGACTCGGGGTGGGAGATGTTATGAGCGCAGAGTGAGATCACAAGGAAGGTGCACACCTGCTGTTCCAGAAAGGTCTGAAAACATAAACCATGGTGGTGAATAAGAAACGAAATGACCGTACCAGTCCCAGCAGGAGGACCGTGAATAAACTGCAGGCCCTTCAGGCAGCGGGGTAAGCCATGGCTGTGCGTGCAGGAGGAAAGTGGTAACATATTTTCGGTTCCTATTTCAGAATTTGGTGTCCATAAGCAGAGTGCCATGGCACCTGGCCCTTTAGCAAACTGGGGCAGCATCCGCTGTGGCCTGGATTGATGGTGCCTTCAAAATTTGGCACCCGAAGCAGCTTCCCATGTTACCCATGCCTAAATCCGGGCCCATCCTTGAGCTTATTACTGCCCTGGGCTCTGGCTTCCTTTCATCCATCTTCATGTAACCCCAGGACAGAAAAATTGCAAACCCCTCCCCCCCCCCCCCAGCTGAAATGTTTCTTTGTGGCCTCTGTTCAGGCACCGCAGGTTGGCAGCATGTGCTGCGGTATAATGGGCGCCCCCCCGCCCTGTTCCTGGGGTTGGGATCCAGCGTCCCGTTGGGCCCACCCCCTTAAAGGCACACAGTAGTTGGCAGCACATGGATTCCTGAAGAATCAGCCCATTCTGCCCCGCGCCTTTAAGGGGTCGGACCTGATAGACCGAGCTGTACTCTTAGGAAAGTGCCTGAGACAGAGGAGGCGCCCTTTGGCCAGATGGAATCCAAGCCTGCACTTACTCTCGGCCGCCAGTGGAGGCAGTAGAGACTCGAGAGAATCTGGGCTCAGGGAAGCAAATTCTGGATATTACTCATGTCCAACAGCCTGACCACCAGACAGCTTCCTGTCAGATTATCAAAATACAAAAACTGCAGGCTAAGTGCCATATGAAAAGGAGGTGCCAAGGTCAGTCACAGGACACTCCTACCCAATACTGAGGCGGGGGAGGGTGCCAGGGTCAGTCATAGGGCACTTAAGTTCAGCTACTGGGTGACATTTCAATCCAGGGGGTGGCAAAGCCATCACTGGGCATTCCCATTCAGCTTCTGGATGGTGGCAGGGTCGGTCATAGATACTGATTGTGTGAGTAGGTGTGAGTCTGAATAATGAGTGACAGTATAAGTATCTATGTGAGTAGGCATGAGTGCAAAGAGTGAGTGAAAGCAGGAGTGAATCTATGAGTACATATGAGTATGAATAATGAGTGATAGCAATAGTGACTGCATCAGTAGGTGTGAGCATAACGGGTGAGACCCGATGTGTCTGAGTAGGTGTGAGTAATAAGTAAGTTAAAGAAGTGACTTTGTGACTGTAATGAATGAGACCAGAAGTGACTCTGTAAATGTGTGAATAATGAGTAAGTTATAGAAGTGACTGTGTGAGGGTAATGAGTGACACAAAAAATGACTCTGAGTAATGAATAAGTTATAGGAGTGACTTTGTAAATATTATGAGTGTGCATATTAAGTAATAGTAGTAGTGTCTATAAGTAGATGTGTGAGTAATGAATAAGTGATAGTAGTAGTGACTATGTGAGTATAATGAGTGAGACCAGGAATAAGTCTGTGAGTAGGTTTGTGAGTACTGAGTAAGTTCTAGGAGTGAGTGTAATGAGTGAAACTAGAAGTAACTTTGTGAGTGGGTGTGAGTGTGAATGAGTGATAATAGAAGTGGCACTGAAAGAGTGAATGTGAATAATGGGTGATAGTAGAAGGGACTTTGTGCATAGGTGTGTGAATAATGAGTGATAATAGTAGTAACTATGAGAGTAGATATGAGTGTAATGGGTGAGACTTGGGATAACTGTGAGAGTAATAAGTAAGTGATAGTGAAGTGACTATGTGAGTGGTTGTGAGCAATGAGTAAATTATAGGAGTGAATATGTGAGTGTAATGAGAAAGTAATAAAAGGACTGTGTGAGTAGGTGTGAGTGATGAGTAAGTTACAAGAGTGACTGTGTGCATGAGTGAATGAGACCAGGAATGACTCTGAGTAGGTGAGTGTAAGTAATGAGTAACTCTGTGAGTAGGTGTGCCTATACCAGTGAGTTTGCGTGTCGGCATGTGAGGAAGTATAAGCAATGGGTACATGCATACCTGGGAACTTTTCTGGATTTCACTCCGAGACGCAAGGGAATTTATATCAGTTGCTGGGAAAGCACTAAAAAGCTCCAAGCCTCTGTTTATAGTTCCAAACACTCCTCTTCAGGAAGCCTGCAGGCTATAGGAGGGGGGAGCCTGGAGCATACACACCACTTGGGAAGCATGTGGGGAGAAACTGGAGAGGGGTTGCAATACACACAGCTCACCCTGCAGCTGTAATTCTAGGACCTGGGACTCATCTGATGATAAAATGAGAGTGTACAAGTTAGGGAGCAAACAGCATGCTGGAGTCAGGGAGGGAGGAAGGGGGAAAATGGTGGCATTGGCAGAGAGAGGATGTGGACTACCAGGGAGGGGTGGAACAGAGAAAGCTGATATGCATTATTCATTTCTTCTCCCTCCCCAGCTATCTCAGGGTGACCACAACTCAAATTCCCAGGTATGGGTATGTGCGAGTATCAGCAGGACAGAAAGTGGGTATTTGATTTTAGCAGGAAGTCTTACATTTTAGTTTGAATGTGCAGATGTGTGACTTTTGGTGCTCATTAAAAAAACTGAAAAGAACACTAGTTACAATTAGGCAGTGCAAGCTACCCTCACATACACTATGCAGGGGAAACCGTGAGCATCGTGCAAAGGAACGGGAGGAGGAGGATGCACCATGCCTTCTGCATCCCATATTTTAAAATCTGCTCTTGTACATCATGCATGAAATTTGGTTGCATTTCCCTATCTGTGTATGACCAGAATGAGAAAAGAGACAGTTAAGCGTCCAGATGCTACTCAAACCTGCCCTGAATCCCCTGCAAGTTTGTGATCCTCAGAACTTTGCTGCCCTAGGCACAAGCCTGTGGGTCTCCTACAGAAAGATGTCATCCTCACTGGTCTAAGACTAATGCTGTTGGAGGCCTGGACTCACCAAGGATGGAGGATCTCAGATACTTTTGAGAGACAATCGCCAACAGACCTTGCTGCTTATCAGGAGGCAGACTTTTCTTATTGGAAACAATACACATCCGTACATTACGTAGAAAGACAGAAACGTGATGGCAGGAAAAGACCATATGGCCTATCCAGACTGCCCATCTATACCAACTACTCAGCTCTGCAATCCCTACCACTCCCTCCCTCTCTCCTCTCCTATTGTCTCTATAAGATACTGCCCACAGGAGGGGCCTGTTCTGTTACCATAATCAGTTTGGGCCTCACAGACATTTTCTTCCATGAAGGCGTCAACCCTTTATCAGGCCTCACAGCATCTCTGCAGGCTTTTCCTCTGGAATGTTAGTTGGAAGAATCCCAGGACTGGAGAAGATTCAGAGACCCTTGCAGTGATGGTGCAGCCCATGAAGTTCTAGAAACTCTCACCGGTGCCTTGGGCCCTGCAGGCTTGTTGTGGTTCTGCTGATCTAAGAACACACAGCTCCTGCACACAGGTTTGCACTGGATCCCTTGAAAACATACCAGATAAGGGCAGATAAAGACCAATTGACCCATCCAGTCTGCCCTCTTGCCTTCCTCTCTGCTTCTCTACCATTTTATGTAGATGAGACTTAAGATAACACAGTTCCTTCTCCCATATCTTTTACCTATCCTCTCCACCCTCTTCTAACACTGCCCTCCATATCTGCCCCAACCATGGTTTATTTCTTTTAGAGCTAGCGTCCACCACCTCCACTGGTCAGCTATTCTAAACTTTTGACATCTTCCTCTCTGATTCTTACAATCCAACATCCAGGACCCCTCCAATGTCTTATCACCAAGCTCCGTAATAATCCACATGGCCACCAAAACTAGCGAGGCTGTCTGAAACATTCAGCTTCTCTCTGCTCCTTGACATTAGGGTTATGACCATGCTTGTTCTATGCAGGATATCCCAACCTTTCTGGGAATATCCTTTCCGAGAATGTCCTCCCCACTTCCGGAACAGATGGTGAGGATAGGTGGTGAGGACAGAAAACAGTGAAGGAATTCAAAAAGGCATAGGATAAACACTGAGGAGCCCTAAAGCCTAGAGGATGGAAATGAAGAAATGAGTGCATGGGGGTAACCTGCACGGAGCGGCAGCTACTAGTCTTAACCTATTAGCTTTCATGATTTTGATGCAATTTCAACATCGTTCTCCACTTTGGCGGGGGTAAACAAGGAATTGAATTCAGACAACAGCTAACACTGGGCCCCAACATTTACGGTCTGGGGTACTGATATGCAGACATTAGGGAAAAAGCTGAGGACTGCTTCTGCAGCCAAGTCCAAAAGCAAAGCATGTTCAAGCAATATTGTCTGAACTATCAAGGCTGCTCATTCCATAAAAATGTTGCTAGCAGTATTACTATCCTTAACATAAGGCTTGGAGATAACATGCACGGAGCAGCAGTTACTACCCTAAAAATATAAGGCTTGAGGGTGACCTGCACGGAGTGGCAGATACTACCGTAAGAAACATGCTGGGCAGACTGGATAGACCATTTGGATTCCTTCTGCTGTCATTACTATGTTACTGTATATGGTACTGATACAGCTTTACCTCTGCTGTTGGGAATGCACCAAGGTCACTCCATGCAGGTCACCCCACCCAGCCTTCTAGAAAGCCTAATGCAGCTGAGATAACCAAGGGATCCACACAAACTGCTTTTGATCTTGCCATGCCTGAACTGACTCATATTTGAATCATTGTTTAAGCTTACATGTCTAAAGTGGCGTAGTAAAATAGTAAATGACAGCAGAAAAAGACCAACTGACCCATCCAGTCCACCCAGCCACTTCATCCACATGGCCAAAGATCAATTCTAGCTGCCAGCCAGAGAGTTACTTAACACAGAACATGACAGCAGATAAGGATCTTAAAGCCCCATTCCAGTCTGCCCATTCTCATTCCTGGTGCAGGGCCACAGATCCCAAATAATCTCTGGCTTTCCCCTCACTACTTTGCATCTAGAGGTTTGCTTTGCTTATCCCAGGCTTTCTTGGATTCGATTACCACTTAGGTCTCCACCACTTTTCATGGGAGGTAGCTCCGGGCATCCACAAGCCTTTCTTTGCAGAAATATTTTCTGAGGTTGCTCCTGAATCTGCAATCCTTAGAGTCTCATAACCATGACCTCTTGTTCTAAAGTATTTTTTCCTCTGAAAAGGGCTTGCTTCTTGTGCCTTTTTTATACCCATGAGGTATTTGAATATCTATCATATTCCTCCTGTGAGGTGTCTCTCCTTATCCAGGACAGTCTTCTATCTTCCTCTTTTGTACTCCATCATCTTGAGTAGAACAGCAAACAAGATTCCCATATAGTTCCCTCCATCACCCACTTTCCCCATGCCTAACCACAAAGCTCTGTAATAATCTAAATGGATAGATATACTAGTGTAGTCACTGCCTGTAAATCCAGCTTCATAGATCTTGTGCATGCCTGCCAGACAGACCTGCCTACGTGAGCGCCTGCGTTTCCACCAGGACTTCTAGTTAATACAGAACCTGCAGCCTGCCAGAAAGACCCGGCTACGTGAGCGCCTGCGTTTCCACCAGGACTTCTAGTTATTACAGAACCTGCAGCCTGCCAGACAGATCCGGCTACGTGAGCGCCTGCGTTTCCACCAGGACTTCTAGTTATTACAGAGCCTGCAGCCTGCCAGACAGACCCGGCTACGTGAGCGCCTGCGTTTCCACCTAGGACTTCTAGTTATTACAGAACCTGCAGCCTGCCAGACAGACCCGGCTACGTGAGCGCCTGCGTTTCCACTAGGACTTCTAGTTACTACAGAGCCTGCAGCCTGCCAGACAGACCCGGCTACGTGAGCGCCTGCGTTTCCACCAGGACTTCTAGTTATTACAGAACCTGCAGCCTGCCAGACAGACCCGGCTACGTGAGCGCCTGCGTTTCCACCAGGACTTCTAGTTATTACAGAGCCTGCAGCCTGCCAGACAGACCCGGCTACGTGAGCGCCTGCGTTTCCACTAGGACTTCTAGTTACTACAGAACCTGCAGCCTGCCAGACAGACCCGGCTACGTGAGCGCCTGCGTTTCCACCAGGACTTCTAGTTATTACAGAACCTGCAGCCTGCCAGACAGACCCGGCTACGTGAGAGCCTGCGTTTCCACCAGGACTTCTAGTTATTACAGAGCCTGCAGCCTGCCAGACAGACCCGACTACGTGAGCGCCTGCGTTTCCACTAGGACTTCTAGTTATTACAGAACCTGCAGCCTGCCAGACAGACCCGGCTACGTGAGAGCCTGTGTTTCCACCAGGACTTCTAGTTATTACAGAGCCTGCAGCCTGCCAGACAGACCCGGCTACGTGAGAGCCTACGTTTTCACCAGGACTTCTAGTTATTACAGAACCTGCAGCCTGCCAGACAGACCCGGCTACGTGAGTGCCTGCGTTTCCACTAGGACTTCTAGTTATTACAGAGCCTGCAGCCTGCCAGACAGACTCGGCTACGTGAGCGCCTGCGTTTCCACTAGGACCTCTAGTTATTACAGAGCCTGCAGCCTGCCAGACACACCCGGCTACGTGAGCGCCTGCATTTCCACTAGGACTTCTAGTTATTACAGAGCCTGCAGCCTGCCAGACACATCTGGCTACGTGAGCGCCTGCGTTTCCACTAGGACCTCTAGTTATTACAGAGCCTGCAGCCTGCCAGACAGACCCAGCTACGTGAGCGCCTGCATTTCCACTAAGGACTTCTAGTTATTACAGAGCCTGCAGCCTGCCAGACAGACCCAGCTACGTGAGCGCCTGTGTTTCCACTAGGACTTCTAGTTATTACAGAGCCTGCAGCCTGCCAGACAGACCTGGCTACGTGATTGCCTGCGTTTCCACTAGGACGTCTAGTTATTACAGAACCTGCAGCCTACCTGACAGCCCCGGCTACGTGAGCGCCTGCGTTTCCACTAGAACTTCTAGTTACTACAGAACCTGCAGCCTGCCAGACAGACCCGGCTACGTGAGCGCCTGCGTTTCCACCAGGACTTCTAGTTATTACAGAACCTGCAGCCTGCCAGACAGACCCGGCTACGTGAGAGCCTGCGTTTCCACCAGGACTTCTAGTTATTACAGACCCTGGAACCTGCCAGACAGACCCGGCTACGTGAGCGCCTGCGTTTCCACCAGGACTTCTAGTTATTACAGAACCTGCAGCCTGCCAGACAGACCCGGCTACGTGAGAGCCTGCGTTTCCACTAGGACTTCTAGTTATTACAGAGCCTGCAGCCTGCCAGACAGACCCGGCTACGTGAGCGCCTGCGTTTCCACTAGGACTTCTAGTTATTACAGAGCCTGCAGCCTGCCAGACAGACCCGGCTACGTGAGAGCCTGCGTTTCCACCAGGACTTCTAGTTATTACAGAGCCTGCAGCCTGCCAGACAGACCCGGCTACGTGAGAGCCTGCGTTTCCACCAGGACTTCTAGTTATTACAGAGCCTGCAGCCTGCCAGACAGACCCGTCTACGTGAGCGCCTGCATTTCCACCAGGACTTCTAGTTATTACAGAGCCTGCAGCCTGCCAGACAGACCCGGCTACGTGAGAGCCTGCGTTTCCACCAGGACTTCTAGTTATTACAGAGCCTGCAGCCTGCCAGACAGACCCGGCTACGTGAGCGCCTGCGTTTCCACTAGGACTTCTAGTTATTTCAGAACCTGCAGCCTGCCAGACAGACCCAGGTACGTGAGCGCCTGTGTTTCCACTAGGACTTCTAGTTATTACAGAGCCTGCAGCCTGCCAGACACATCTGGCTACGTGAGCGCCTGCGTTTCCACTAGGACTTCTAGTTATTACAGAACCTGCAGCCTGCCAGACAGACCCGGCTACGTGAGTGCCTGCGTTTCCACTAGGACTTCTAGTTATTACAGAGCCTGCAGCCTGCCAGACAGACTTGGCTACGTGAGTGCCTGCGTTTCCACTAGGACCTCTAGTTATTACAGAGCCTGCAGCCTGCCAGACACACCCGGCTACGTGAGCGCCTGCATTTCCACTAGGACTTCTAGTTATTACAGAGCCTGCAGCCTGCCAGACACATCTGGCTACGTGAGCGCCTGCGTTTCCACTAGGACCTCTAGTTATTACAGAGCCTGCAGCCTGCCAGACAGCCTCGGCTACGTGAGCGCCTGCGTTTCCACCAGGACTTCTAGTTATTACAGAACCTGCAGCCTGCCAGACAGACCTGGCTACGTGAGTGCCTGCGTTTCCACTAGGACTTCTAGTTATTACAGAACCTGCAGCCTGCCAGACAGACCCGGCTTCGTGAGGCCTGCGTTTCCACTAGGACTTCTAGTTATTACAGAGCCTGCAGCCTGCCAGACAGACCCAGCTACGTGAGAACCTGCGTTTCCAGTAGGACTTCTAGTTATTACAGACCTGCAGCCTGTCAGACAGACCCAGCTATATGAGATAGGAAAATTGGTTCTTACCTACTAATTTTCATTCCTGTAATACTACAGATCAGTCCAGACCAGTGGGTTATGTATCCCTACCAGCAGATGGAGGCAGAGAACAAGAGTCTGAGGCACTGCTACATATCTGAGAGTGCCACCTGCAGTCCCTCAGTATTGACCTGTACCCAAGCCAAAGAGGGCAAGAAAGAGGGAACTGTACGCAACCTTACCCTGTCATCAGCAATACGCAAAATAGGATCCCAACAAGACAGATCCTTATGCTCCGAAATCCACCTCGTTGAACATATGGCAACCAGACACACTGTCTTCATCATCATGTCCTTCAAAGAAGCTTGTCTTAAAGGCTCAAAAGGCACCCTACAGAGAACCCGCAAAACTAAGTTGAGATTCCAATCCACACTGGAGGATGCAAATGCTTAACCCCCTTCTTTTTTTTTTTATTATTATTTTTTATTCAGGGTAAGTGTTTCATTACATCTCAGGTACAGTAACAACAATAGCAAACCCAACTATATGATACATCCATATCTTAAGGTGAACTTATAACTCAGAAGGTAAAAGTCACACAAGCCAACAATTGGTACTCTACTTTAAACCATTCTGGAACATCTCCCGTACCCCCATTTTTTTTGTTAATTTTAACTGTTCAACCCCCCCCCCCCCCTTAACCCGCCCCCTTCCCCTAGGCAATCCTGCCTGTACAGGAGCATGAGGTGATAACGTTGAACAAATAAAAACAAGCAAAACCAAGCAAACAAATCAAAAATAGCAACTACAGAGAATGTGATATTAGCCTTGAAGCTGAGAGGACATTTGGGGGTCTGACCCCACACGAATAGGACATCAAACTATCACAAGAAAAGCTGCTGTCTGCATCGTAAATAAGTGTGCCACGTTGGACCCTGGTACGCTCTGTTGGAGTTTAGTTGGAATAAGTTCTGGGTTGAAGGTATTCCAGAAAAGCGGTCCACACTGCCGTCAACCCTGTGACACGAGCAGTCGGTTGGGTCTGGGCTACCTGGAATTCATGTGAGTATAGAGCTAATAATCTCCCAAACCAGAGCTCTGGGTCTGGATGTGTATCTCCTAGCCAACTGGTTAATATTACCTTTTTGCCTACCACCGCTGCTTTGGTTATAAATGTGAGCAGCTCTGGGTAGGTGGACTTCAGGGAGGGTGAGACCCCAAATAACCAGGTGCTAGGGTCTTGCGGAATGTCACATTGCCAAATCAACGAACATTTCCGAATTTCCCAATGACAGGGCAGTCCCAAAAACAATGAAAGTATGTCCCTATCGCCCGTCTGCATTTTGTACAGTCTGGGGATGTACATATCTTAAATATGAATGCCTGTGCCGGCGGGACACACCCATGCCACAAAAATTAATATTGTGTCTCCCGTAGTATCTCATACGTGGTGATCTCATCAATGTGGGCGAAGGCGGTCAGAAAGTCATCAAAGGAGAGATGGAAAGAAGCCCATTCCTTCCAGACTTCCCTGCCCGCCTCATTCCCCAACTCTTTGTACAGGTTAGATATTTTCGGCCCTAATCTTGTCCTCGGTTGCAAGAGAGTTATCAGGGCCACTGTTCTCTTAGTATTCTGCCAGCTGTCGGTGTGATTTTACATGAAATGCCTGATTTGCAAATACCCATAAAAATCCGTCCTGGGAATATGTAAAAACTGTTGTAATTCCTCAAAACTGTATAGTGTACCTGTGATGGGGTGGACTAATTGATTAAGTATTCTAACCCCAGTAGATTCCATCGCTGAAACACTGCTAGTCCTTTGCTAGGCTCAAAGAATGGGTTATTGGTTATTTTCAATAAGGGAGAGACCCCTTTCGGTTGAGCCACCCACTTACACACACGCCGCCATGTGCAACGGCAGGTCAGCACTAAAAGATGGGTACAAAGACTGGAGGGGATCTTACTCGGATCCATGTGGAGCAGAGTTGAGGGACGGTACCTCATACCACTCCCGCAGGGTCGCATATGGAATATAGTAGGAAGTGGCAAAAAGCCAGTCACTGAGAAATCGCATATTACACACTAAGCCGGATTGAATAGACTGGGACACCCCAGGCCACCCTCTGCTGAGGTCCTTTGCAACATTCGCAGAGGAACCCGCACCTTTCTGCCTCCCCACAGGAATTTGTTAAGTGCGGTATTGACCACCCATATGTCGCGCATATGCAGCCAGAAAGGAACCATTTGGAGGACATACATCCATTTTGTGGTAGTACCATTTGAGATAAGTCGAGGCGACCTTTGAGTGACAATTGTAGTGTCTGCCATCTTGTTAGGGAGTCTATCATATGCTTTAATTTGGGTATTATATTTAACTTATAAATCGTGTCCAATGCTACTGGAATGAGAACCCCCAGGTATTTGAGTTGTCCCGGGGCCCATTTCAGGGAGAAGGGCCCTGGCCAGGTCGATTGGGCCATCCGACTAATGCCCAGCGCTTCTGATTTGTCACGGTTAATTTTCAGGCCCCGCGAAGGACCCAAAGAGTTGCTGGAGATCTAACAGGGTTGGAAGCGATTGGCAGGGTGAGGTGAGGAACACCAGAACGTCATCTGCGAGTACAGCGACCTTAAACTCTATGTGTGCCCTGACAAAACCCCGAATGTCCAGATGTTGATCTATATGCCATAGTAGCAGGTCTATGGATAGTATGTATAGCAAAGGGGAGAGGGGGCAACCCTGCCTAACTCCTCTCTGCAGGCACACGTTTTGTGAGGCCAGGCTGTTGACTCTGTGATGTCGGCTAGTCATACAATAGTAGTAGGAATTTTATAAATGCCCCTGACAACCCATACCGTCCGAGTACAGAAAAAAGGTAAGCCTATGAAACTCTGTCAAATGCCTTTTCGGCATCAAATCCCACTGCCAGCGCCTCACAGTTCTCGTCTTGGCAAAATGTCATGGCCGTTAGCAATTTTATAATGTGCCCTGTAGTTCTTCTACCCTTTACAAAGCCCACCTGGTGTTCCGAGATTAATTTGGGGAGGAGTATGCGCAACCTATCCGCCTGGATTTTGGCTAGTATCTTCAATTCACTGTTCAGCAGGGAAATGGGCCAGTAGGAAGCAGGCCATGTCTCATCCTTCCCGGGTTTCGGGAGGATTATAATATGAGCATTATTAAATGCCGCTGGGAAACTGTTACAGGCTAGCCCTTCATTGTAAAGATTCGTGAGGGGAACCGCTATATGCTCTCTCAGAATTTTATAAAAATCGTAAGACAGACCATCAAGTCCCGGAGACTTCCCTGCGGCCATGGCATTAATGGTATGCAGGACCTCATAGGTTTGTATAGGACGATTGAGGAAGTCCCACTGACTGGGGGACACCTGCGGTATCTACGCCGGTAAAAAAGGACTCTTCTGTCTCCGCAGGTGGAGGTTGATCAGCCCTGTAAAGGGTTTCATAAAATGTGCGAAACACTTCACATACTTCTTTTGGGTGTGATACCCATGTGCCCCCGTGCGTTTGCATTTTCCATATATAGGTGTGCGGGTGGTCAGCTTTGACCAATCTAGCTAATGGCCTGCCTATTTTGTTGCCAAATTTGAAAAAGTTATGTTGGGCGACTTGTAATGCTTTAAAGACCCGAAGGTGCAGGACCGTGTTCAACTTGTTGAGGGTACTATAGAAGATTTGGCAGTTAGGCTCTGTAGGGGTATTTATCCAGGCTTTTCATGCTTCTTTCAGAATAGGTTCTAAGTGCAGGATTTCTTTATCTATCCTTTTAGTCCTTGCACTAATGTAAACTATGATATTCCCTCTGAGGACTGCCTTTCCCGCTTCCCAGAATAAGTGGAGTGTAACTTCATGTTGGGCATTAAGGAGCTTGTATTCTGTCCATTTTTCCTGTAAGTATTTCTGAAAATCCTTGTCCCCTTTTAAGAAAATAGGAAAGTGCCATAACCGTTGACCTGGCCTTTTCTGCCCTATATTTAATGTGGCTGACACTGGTAAGTGGTCAGAAATAACTGGAACCTCGATATCTGCTCTCTGTAATAAGTGAAAAGCCGATCTTGCGGTAAGAATATAATCGATCCTGGAGAATGACCCGTGCGGTTTGGAGAAGAAGGTGAAGTCCTTCTCATCAGGGTGCAAGGTTCTCCACACATCTAGGAGATCCAGCTGCTGACATAGGAACCCTATACCCTGTAGGGTGCGGGAGTGGGGCATATGAACCACTGGGGACCTGTCTAGTGCGGGTTCATGTAAGCGTTAAAATCCCCTGCCAGGAATAAGATTCCCTGCACATTTGACAGAAGAGCATTGGCTAAGTGTACAAAAAACTCATGTGAGTAATCGTTGGGGGCATATATATTACATATCGTGACTTCCTGACCTTGCCATCTGCCTGTGAGACTTACATATCTACCTCCAGGATCTGTAATTGAAGTGCCCACCGTAAAATCAGCACTTTCTTACTTTTAATTGGGGATCCCAGACCATTAACTTTCCATGTAACCAGTTTTGTCATGTTGTCCGGAATTGTAGTCCATTTAAGTCCCCAGCTGTTCTCCTTCTCTATGGGGAGGGATGCCCAGCCTCATCCCCCCACCCCGGCATGTCAGGCGTCTGTGCTGTCTCCATTGTAAACTCCAGTCAGGGCCACCTTCACAAAACCCCCTTTTCCTATTGTCCCAAATTGCCCTCTCCATCCTTAGCCATGCTTTTTCTGCCCATGCTCTTTTTAAAGGTGACACAAAATCTCCTCCCCACCCCGCCAACCCTCCCACCCCCTCCTCCCTCTCCCTCCCCTCCCACCCCCTTCCCCAATCTCTCCATATACACTTCTGTTAACTGGCCCTCTTGCGAGGCCCCGAATGATGAGTTGGGAGATCACATTTTAGAGTGTCCCCGTGCTCCCCCCCCCAACAATATAACACAAAATGATTCTTATAATCTGGAAACTACAGGAATACGTTCGAGATCTTTGTTAAGCCTTCACCAGAGTGCAGTCTTTCTGTGCCCTCTTCAGGGGCCTAGCCCCTGCGAACATTCGTAGTCCATCTTAATGTGATCCGTGATGTTCAGTCTATGTTCCGAAACAGGTTTTCTTTCCTTAGCCCTTGGTGAGCCCCAGCGGGGGAAAAGGTCGGGCGCAGTTCAACTCACCGACAGATGTCCTACTTTAATCCACCAAATTACCTGCGCCCGTCGGATTGTAACTCTGGTAACAGTTTTCACTGGTCCCTATATAACCAACAGCACGTCAGACCCGTAAATATGGCTTGAAGCGGAGTTGACCTCCCTTGTGAGCTGTAACCCACTCTGGTTGGTCCAGTTGGTCTCCTCCAAGGCCTCCATACGTGGCCATGCATGAAACTATTAAAAAACGTGAACACAGTTTATTTAACTGCAATGTAAGGTAAAGGTCTCAGGTTAGGCCCCTTGCCCCGCATTCTGCCCTTTACCATTTTTTAGCTGAGATGTTGTTTCGCAAATGCCTGAGCTTCCTCCGGTGTGTTAAATGAGCGCGCTTTGCCTTCGCACCAGACGCGCAGGACAGCCAGGTATTGCAGGGCAAATTTCACCTACTTCTCAACCAGTTGCAAGCATATAGGAGAGTATTTCCGCCGAGCCTGGGAAACACGAACGGAGTAATCTTGCGTGATGCGGACATGGGTGCCTTGGTATTCTAAATCATGCACCTTCCGATAGGCAAGCCATATTTTGTGCTTGTGAGCATAATTGAAGACTTCGCTATAGCGATTCTTGGGCATGGGTCTGATGGTCTCTTCGCGCCCACTCTATGCGCCCATTCTATGCTGAGGAGGCCTTTCAGCTCTGCTAGGCCCACAGCCTCTGGTAACCACCCCTCAAGGAACTCAGCCAGCTCTCTATCCTCTATTGTCTCTGGGAGACCTAAAAACCTCAGGTTCGCCCGCCTAGACCTGTTTTCCAGGTTGTCTAGCTTGTCTTGGCAGTCCTTGAGGGCAGTGTCGTGGGCTGCTGGTTTCCCCGCGGCTGCCGACAGGTCGTCCTCCACAAGCGACACTCTGCCCTCCACGTGGTCCAAGCTCCAATAATGCAGCACGAACTTCGGTGAGCTGGGAAGTGATCCCTGCCAGCTTTTCATCAAGGGTCGCCGCGATAGTGTCCCTGAGGACCTCTACTATGGTAATCGGGCCGGTTAAGGAGGGTTCGGAATAGCCCGCAGCGGCCACCATCTTAAGATCTGCCGCTTTCCCCTTCTCCTTTTCCTTCTCTTTTCTGCCACAACGGGAGGCCATTTGGGGTGAGGGTTTTTGCATAAAATGCACTATAGACATGGGCTAATGTCCCTAGTGCTAAACAGACTGCTATAAAACACCGTTTGTTTTACCTTGCCGGCAAAATTGGGAGCGGGGCACTCGGAGCTGCAGGAGTCACGTCCTCCTCAGCTCATCACCCCACGTGATCTGCTTAACCCCCTTCAGGAAGCGAACTATATCAGGATGAGAGGCCAAAGACCTTCCCCTCAATTTGCCTCTAAGACAACCCAAGGCTGAAACCTGGATGCGGTGTGAACTATAGGTTAGGTTCTTAGACAAGCCCTGTTGCAGAAAGGACACAATGTGAGGGATACCCACCAATAGAGGGTCCAGCCACTGTTGAAGACACCAGGACTCAAACATCTTCGAAACCCTGTCATACGCCAAAGATGCAGAAGGCCTCCTAGCCTGGAGCAGGGTGGAAATTACTGGTTCTGAATAACCCTTCATGCACAACAGCCGCCTTTCAAATCCAAGCTGTGAGACAAAAGCGATCCTCCCAATTCGAAAATATGGGTCTTTGTCGTAGCAATCCTGGCAGGTGAGCCAACTGAAGAGGCTCATTTATTGCCAAATGCACCAGATCCACGAACTATGGTAGTTGCGGCCACTCCAGTGCCACCAGCACCACTGTCCCTAGGTGCGTCTTTATGCGCCGTAAGACTCGACAGATGAGTGGCCAAGGAGGAAACACATACAGAAGAAACCTTGTCTGCCATAGGCACACCAGCGCATCCAGCCCTACTGAACCGGACTCCCTTCTGCGACTGAAAAATCTTGCCGTCTTTGCGTTGGCCTGCGTTGCCATGAGATCCAACTGAGGAATGCCCCACCTGGCACAAATACGATCCCAGGCTTCCAGGGACAATTCCCACACCCCAGGATCCAGTTGTTGCTTGCTGAGGAAATCTGCCTGCATGTTTTCCACTCCTGCAATGTGCGAAGCCACAATTCTCTCAAGATGGTGCTCTGCCCACACAAACAGTTGCTGAGTCTCCCGAGCCACAGCCTGACTCTTCGTCCCTCCTTGGCGGTTGATGTATGCCACCCATGTCGCATTGTCCAAAAAAACTTGAACCATCCACCCCTTGATCCAGGGCAGAAACATATCCAGATGATTAATCTACCAGGATGTCTCCGCCGCTAACCAAAGACCCTGGGCAGAATGATTCAGGCGCGCTGTTCCTCAAGCCCTTGAGGCTGGCGTCTGTGGTCACCACCACCCAGTCCAGGGCCTCCAGTTCCATTCCCTTTTCCAAGTTGCGCCGCAAGAGTCACCATGAAAGACTGGACCTAGATTCTCCTAGAAGAGGTAACAGCAGATGATACTCCTCCGACAACGGATTCCACCTGGACAAAAGTGCCTTTTGCAGAGGACGCATTTGAGCAAAGGCCCACGGACCAAATCCAATGTTGAGGCCATGGAACCCAGCAACTGTAAATAATCCCAGACCTTTGGAACTGACAGGCTCAACAGATGCGTCACCTGAGCCTGCAACTTTGACAATCTATCCGCTGTCAGAAACACACTGCCTTTCTGAGTATGAAAGTGGGCTTCTAGATACTCCAATGACTGAGACAGAACCAGGTGACTCTCTGCTACATTGGTCACCCAACCCAGAGAGCTCAGGGTGTCCATCACCCGCTGTATGGACTGACTGCATTCCTCCTCTGTCTTTGCCCAAATAAGCCAATCGTCCAGTTAAGGATGGACTAGAATCCTGTCTCGCCTCAAGGCTGCCACTACTACCACCATCACCTTTGTGAAAGTTTGGAGAACCGTAGCCAACCTGAAAGGTAGAGCTCGAAACTGGAAGTGCTGACTAGCACCATGAACCGCAGAAAAACTTCTGATGGTCCTTTCGAATGGGAATATGGAGATAAGCTTCAGTCATGTCCAAGGACGCCAGGAACAATCTTCTGCGGAAAACTGCCATCACTGTATGCAACGTCTCCATACGAAAGCACGGAACCAGCAAAGCTACATTTACCTTTTGCAAATCCATAATGGGACGGAAGGTGCCCTCCTTCTTTGGAACCACAAAATAAATGAAGTACCTCCCCCGTCCTTGCTCACTCAGCGGGACAGGAACTATCGCATCTAAGCTTATTAACCTCTGCAGAGTCTCCTCTACTGCTTCCTGTTTGCTTCACAACGGGCAGTAGGACTCTAGAAAGGCCTCCCTGACCGGGCGCGAACATTCTAAAGCATAGCCGTCTCTTAATACCTCCAGAACTTACCGGTCCAAAGTAATCTTGGCCCACTCCTTGTAAAAGCGGGACAATCTGTTCCCTACTGTTTCCACTGAGGAGTCTGTGAGCCTGGCTTCATTGCAAGGACTTTCCTTCTCCTGTCCCTTGACCGGCCCCATCCCTGGAGGATCTGCAGGAACCCAAAAGGACTGCTGACATCCCGATGACTGTTTCAGCCCCGAAGCAGAGGCCCCCTTGCCGGAACGAAACCACCGCAAATCCCGAAAAAGGGACTGGGATAGAAAGACCTACTTATTGCTCTTCTTATCTTCAGGCAACCTGTTCCCTTTGGATTCCCCTAAGGACTTCATCAACTGATCCAGATCCTCTCCCAATAGAAACTTCCCTTTAAAGGGAAGATTACACTGTTGAGACTTGGACCACATATCTGCTGACCATTTGCACAACCACAAAAGCCTGCATGCAGCCATCGCCGAGACCATGACTCCTGGTGGTACTACACACCAAATCATACAGCGCATCTGCCACATAGGCCACTCCAGCCTCCAAGCACGCTGAATGCACAGGGATGAGAGCCCCGGTAGAAGCCTGCTCTTGTGTCTTCTGAACCCAGCTCAATCAGGCACACTGCATCATGCTGCCACACACTGAGGCCTGCAGACTTAAGGCAGACACTTCAAACATGCACTTCAATTGAATCTCCAACTTGTGGTCCTGAACATCCTTCAGAGCGGCCAAACCCACAACCAGGATCATAGTCTTCTTATTCACTGTGGAAACTGCCGCATCCTCCTTAGGAATCTTTAGGCAATCTAGATTCTCCTCCATCAAAGGACAAAGCTTCGCCAAAGCCCTACCAACCTTCAAGCCTGCTTCCAGGAAATCCCACTCCCAGCTGATCAGATTCTGAATCTTCTTAGGCAACGGGAAGGCACTGGAAGGACCAAACAAACTATCCAGGACTGGAATCACTCCTTCACTGTCAAGACTTCTCCTGAGTCATCTTAACTCCCAATTCTTCAAACACCTGATGGACCACCCGAGGGTCATCCCCTTCTGTCACGGGACCCTCATCCAGATCAGGATCATCCTTGTTTGAATCAGAACCATGGATCTGACCCCCATCCAGGTCCATGTCTGGGTCTGCCTCCTGCGGTGAGACAGGATCCTCCTGCATTTCATGCGAGTCATCCAGATCCCTGGGGTCGACCTCAGCTCCTGCGCGATGCAACCCCAAATGCCTGAGCAGATCTCCAGAACCTCCCATTGACGGCCTCTTGGAAGGGGCACTTGGCTGCCTCTCTCTGGCTCTCTCTCTCCTGCACCCTTTCTAGCTAGAAAGGTCCTATGCAACAGCAGGACAAACTATGGAGAAAACTCTTCCATATCCTTGGCGCCCTGCATAAGGAGGCTGTCTTCTGAATCCGCTCCCCCCCCCCCCCCCCCAAGCCTCTTCAGCACCCTGCATCACAGGAGAGAGGGGAGGAGGGGAATCTCTGAAGTCCCTGCAGGGTGGAGTCCCTGGATGTGATCCCCTGCGGGCGCAGCTGAAACAGTGGCCTCCCCCCCCCTCCCCCAGAACCAGAGCTGCGGCCCGCGAAGACCAGGAGGCTCTCTTTTCCTTTGATCCTCCGCGGAGGTTCCCTCTGCTACAGATGGACAGCCAGTGCAGAGGGAGCGGGATTTAAGTCGGGCAGACCAGAGCCTGCAGGCCCTGCAAGCTGCCATGTGCAATTTAGGTGACATCAGCCATGCGGGAGCAAAACGCAATGGGGCCCGAGCGCGCTAACCCTAAAGTAGGCCACGCCATGTGGCTGCACTGCTGAGCCGCGTGATCGCATTGACTCGAGCGGCGCATGGCAGGTCATGGCAGATTGAGTAGCGCGCAACAGGTCTTGCCTCACACATCAGATTTCCCCGCTGGGGAAAATAAAACAAACGTGGACTCCTCCACCTGTTCCTCCTGCAGAGCCTGGCAGCTCGCGCTTGCGGACTGTCCCAGTTGCCAAGCTGCAGACTGATTCTCCTAAAATAGGAGTTCCTTCTCCAAGTTTCTCTTTTTTTTTTGTAACTCAATTTACAAGAACATAAGGGTACTTCCCTGAGCAGAGACAGCAGCTGGCAGGAGGAGACTTCGGAGGCAGAGAGGGAGCCAGTCCCCTGGCTATTAAGGCCTCTGGAAGCAGTGGGCTATGGCAGTTAGGCGTTTCCAACCCCCCAGTCAACCAGCTCAAACCTAGGGATGCCCACAAAGGAATCTAGCACCTCAGGGAACTAATTCAACTTTTCAAAGCCCAAAACTTTTCACTATCTCCAAAATTTAACTTTCAGCCAGAACTGCAGGTTTGCACCCCTACCATACTGAGGGACTGCAGGTGCCACTCTCAGATATGTAGCAGTGCCTCAACGTTTTTGTTCTCTGCCTCCATCTGCTGGTAGGATGCAAAACCCACTTGTCTGGACTAATCTGAGCATGAACAGGAACCTGCGTTTCCACTAGGACTTCTAGTTATTACAGAACCTGCAGCCTGCCAGACAGACCCGGCTACGTGAGCGCCTGCATTTCCACTAGTACTTCTAGTTATTACAGAACCTGCAGCCTGCCAGACAGACCAGGCTACGTGAGCTCCTGCGTTTCCACTAGGACTTCTAGTTATTACAGAACCTGCAGCCTGCCAGACAGACCCGGCTACGTGAGAGCCTGCGTTTCCACTAGAACTTCTAGTTATTACAGAGCCTGCAGCCTGCCAGACAGACCCGGCTACGTGAGAGCCTGCGTTTCCACTAGGACTTCTAGTTATTACAGAGCCTGCAGCCTGCCAGACAGACCCGGCTACGTGAGCGCCTGCGTTTCCACTAGGACTTCTAGTTATTACAGAGCCTGCAGCCTGCCAGACAGACCCGGCTACGTGAGCGCCTGCGTTTCCACCAGGACTTCTAGTTATTACAGAGCCTGCAGCCTGCCAGACAGACCCGGCTACGTGAGAGCCTGTGTTTCCACTAGGACTTCTAGTTATTACAGAGCCTGCAGCCTGCCAGACAGACCCGGCTACGTGAGCGCCTGCATTTCCACTAGTACTTCTAGTTATTACAGAACCTGCAGCCTGCCAGACAGACCCGGCTACGTGAGCGCCTGCGTTTCCACTAGAACTTCTAGTTATTACAGAGCCTGCAGCCTGCCAGACAGACCCGGCTACATGAGAGCCTGCGTTTCCACTAGGACTTCTAGTTATTACAGAGCCTGCAGCCTGCCAGACAGACCCGGCTACGTGAGCGCCTGCGTTTCCACTAGGACTTCTAGTTATTACAGAACCTGCAGCCTGCCAGACAGACCCGGCTACGTGAGAGCCTGCGTTTCCACCAGGACTTCTAGTTATTACAGAACCTGCAGCCTGCCAGACAGACCCGGCTACGTGAGAGCCTGCGTTTCCACTAGGACTTCTAGTTATTACAGAGCCTGCAGCCTGCCAGACAGACCCGGCTACGTGAGCGCCTGCGTTTCCACCAGGACTTCTAGTTATTACAGAGCCTGCAGCCTGCCAGACAGACCCGGCTACGTGAGAGCCTGCGTTTCCACTAGGACTTCTAGTTATTACAGAGCCTGCAGCCTGCCAGACAGACCCGGCTACGTGAGCGCCTGCGTTTCCATTAGAACTTCTAGTTATTACAGAGCCTGCAGCCTGCCAGACACACCCGGCTACGTGAGCGCCTGCGTTTCCACTAGGACTTCTAGTTATTACAGTACATGCAGTTGATTCTACCTTTGCAGCTTGCCACTCATATTTAGCTATATGGATGCCTGTATTTCCGCTATGACTTCCAACATTTCATATTAAGCACTTTGTTATTTATTCTGGCATCCCAAATGTTCATTGCTGAATCAGTTGAATTGGGCACTATAAACAATTACAGACCAATGCAATACCGTGCGCTGGCTGCAGCACACCGCTCAACGCATGACTGGATGCGCTTCTATAACCCCAGATGCAAAATAGGAGTTAGCGCATCCAAAACACGTGTCCAATCATGCGTGTAGCTAATAGCGCTCATCACATGTAACGCTCATCCCCTCGATGCAAAAAAAAAAAAAAAAAATTGTGTCCGCATGCACATTTTCACTCACCATAATTAACGCCTGCCGCAAGCAGGCGTTAATTTTGGAGGAACCCATAAAGTGTACAGAAAAAGCAAAATTGCTTACCTTGTAATAGGTGTTATCCCAGGACAGCAGGATGTAGTCCTCACATATGGGTGACGTCATCCACGGAGCCCTTAAGCGGGAAAAACTTCTGGCAAGTTTCTAGAAGCTTTTAACTGGCTGCCTGAGGCTCCTGAGCATGCCTGGCATGCCATGATATTCCCTGCCACAGGGGTCTCACTCCAGTCTTGTATGTAGCAATAAGCGTTAGCAAAAATATATATAAATAAAGTCTGATGCCCAACTCCGCGGGGTGGCGGGTGGGTTCCGTGAGGACTACATCCTGCTGTCCTGGGATAACACCTATTACAAGGTAAGCAATTTTGCTTTATCCCAGGACAAGCAGGATGCTAGTCCTCACATATGGGTGATTAGCAAGCTAGAGGCTGAGTCGTTGTCCATGCAGGTAACCGGAATGCTTTGTTGAAAAAATGAGTCAGCCGAAGATCACAGCAGATTGGATGTAGAAGGAGTTGGGATTAAACTGGAAACAAGTTCTTTAAGACAGATTGTCCATAGGCTGAATCTTGTCGTCCATCCTTGTCTAAACAGTAATGAGCTGCAAAGGTGTGAAGAGAAGTCCATGTTGCTGCTTTACAAATGTCAATGATTGGCACTGAACGAAAATGTGCTACTGAGGTTGACATTGCTCTTACTGAATGTGCCTTTACTCGCCCTTGGAGAGGAAGGCCTGCTTTTTCATAGCAAAATTGAATGCAATCTGCTAACCAATTGGATAGAGTATGTTTTCCCACTGCTTTACCTGGCTTATTTGGGTCATAAGAGACAAAAAGCTGATTGGATTTCCTGAGCGATTTAAATAAAAAGATAATGCACGTTTACAGTCCAAAGTGTGTAGAGCTCTTTCACCTTGGTGAGAGTGAGGTCTTGGAAAGAATGTGGGTAGAACTATTGTTTGATTTAAGTGGAATTCCGTAACTACTTTAGGAAGGAATTTTGGGTGTGTTCGGAGAACCACTCTGTCATGTAGAAACTTTGTATAAGGTTCATACGTGACAAGTGCCTGTAACTCACTGACCCTTCTAGCAGATGTGATGGCTATAAGGAAAATAGTTTTCCATGTGAGCAATTTAAGATTACAGGAATCTGTGGGTTCGAAAGGAGAACGCATTAGTCCTGTTAAAACCAGATTCAGGTCCCATTGTGTAGCTGGAGGCCGAATTGGTGGTTTAAGGTGAGTTAAACATCTCATGAATCTACTGACGAGAGGTTGCGTGGATATAGGTGCATCTCCTATCTTGTTATGATAAGCGGAGATTGCACTCAAATGCACTCTGATTGACGATGTCTGAAGACCAGAGTCTGAGAGATAGTACAAATAATCTAGAAGAGTAGTTGTGGGGCAAGTGAAAGGATCAATATTGTTTTGCTTGCACCAGGAAGTAAACCGTTTCCATTTGAAAGAATAATTCTTTCTTGTGGAAGGTTTGCGGGAAGCTATAAGCACTTGAGAAACATTAGTTGAGAGATTAAGTGATTGTAAGATTAAGCTTTCAACATCCATGCAGTCAGGGATAGGGATTGAAGGTTGGGATGGCGCAACCGGCCCTGATCCTGAGTGATGAGATTGGGAGCTACTCCCAGGCGTATTGGATCCTTGACTGACAGGTCTAGCAGTGTGGGAAACCATACTTGTCGAGGCCAATATGAGGCTATCAGAATCATGGACCCCTTGTCCTGTTGTAGCTTCACCAGTGTCTTGGTGATGAGCGATATTGGAGGATATGCATATAGTAGGCCTGAGTTCCAAGGGCGAGCAAAGGCGTCCTTGGCTGGTTGGTTCTTCTGTTTGTGCAGAGAACAGAAGTTGTCCACTTTGTGGTTCAGATGCGACGCAAAGAGGTCTGTTGTTGGTTGTCCCCAACGTTGGAATATTTTGGTCGCAATAGAGGGATTTAGAGACCATTCGTGTGGTTGGAACTGGCGACTGAGTCGGTCTGCTAGTACATTTTGAATCCCTGCTAGATAAGTGGCTTGTAGGAACATTGATTGGTTCAAGGCCCAGTCCCAAATTTGTGCAGCTTCCTGACAAAGGAGATACGAGCCCGTACCTCCCTGTTTGTTGATGTACCACATGGCTACAGTATTGTCTGTCTGGATTAGCACAGTCTTGTGTGAAAGGCAGTCCTTGAACGCATGCAGCGCATAACGTATAGCTCGAAGTTCCAGAAAATTGATTTGATATGTGGCTTCGAGTTTTGTCCAAGTTCCCTGAGTTTGAAGAGAGTTTACATGAGCTCCCCATCCCAAGGTGGATGCATCTGTAGTTAATGTTATCTGAGGGATCGGTTTTTGGAAGGGTAGGCCCTTGCGCAAATTGTCCTTGATTGTCCACCATTGTAGCGATGAGCGTAGCTGGTGGGTTACTTGGATGTGATAATGCAGTGGTTGAATGGCTTGGATCCATTGTGATCGAAGAGTCCATTGGGTTAGTCGCATGGCAAGTCTTGCCATCGGAGTGACATGAACTGTTGAAGCCATGTGGCCTAGTAAGATTAGAAACTGATGAGCTGTCACTTGTGGTTGTATGGACATGGAGTACGCCAACTGGGACAGTGTTTGTGCACGGTCTTCTGGAAGAAAAGCCTGTGCAAGGTTTGTGTTTAATTCTGCTCCTATGTATTGGAGTAGATGAGACGGGTGGAGGTGGGATTTTTGATAATTTATGAGAAATCCCAGTCTGTGAAGTAACTGTATTGTGTAATGCAGAGAAGTTAGTGCTCCTTGGTGCGACTGGCTTTTTATTAGCCAATCGTCGAGATAAGGAAAGACATGAACACCTTGTTTGTGCAAATGTCCTGCTATTACTGCTAGGCATTTGGTGAATACTCTGGGAGCCGAGGCGAGGCCAAATGGTAGGACTCTGTATTGAAAATGCTGGTGTCCCACCTTGAATCTTAGGTACTTGCGATGAGGTGGGAATATAGGTATGTGAGTATAAGCGTCTTGGAGATCCAGAGAACAAAGCCAATCTCCCCTTTGTATGAGAGGAAGCATGGTGCCTAAGGATACCATTCTGAATTTTTCTTTCCTTAGAAATTTGTTGAGATTTCTGAGATCTAGAATGGGACGAAGTCCTCCGGTTTTCTTTGGAATGAGGAAATACCGGGAATAGAATCCTCTTCCCTTCTGTGAGTGTGGTACGTGTTCCACAGCTTTTGCTTTCAGAAGAGTAGATTCCATTTGTAATTGAGGAATGTGTTCGAGATAGGAGTTTTGTGGTGGAAACTCCTGCGGGGGAGCTGTGAAGTCCAGGTGGTAACCCTGATGAACTATGGATAAGACCCACTGATCTGTGGTGATGCTTTCCCATTCGTTGTAAAATTGGGAAATCCTTCCCCCTACTGGTAAATCTGGAAAGGGGTTTGGTTGGCTCTGTTCTCCGGGACTGCTTTCAAAAGCCAGAGGTGGAAGCTGTTTGGGGCGGAGGCTGCGGCCTTGCAGCTCTCTGCTGTCTTTGCTGAGGCCGTTGTTGAGGTCTTGTAGACCGTGGTCTAGAGGTCTGAGGGTAATATCTCCTCGGCCTGTAGAAAGGCCGTCTTGTGTCTCTACGTGGCGGCTTGCGGGTAGGGTGAGGTGCAGTGTCATGTGACAAAGTGGAGAGCTGCTTTAATGTTTCAGAGTGCTCTCTAAGCTGTGCCACGGCATCTTGCACCTTTGTGCCGAACAAGTTGTCACCTTGGCAAGGTAAGTCCACAAGTTTATCCTGGACTTCTGGACGTAAGTCCGAAGCCTTCAGCCAGGCCCATCTTCGTGCACTGATGCCTGATGCTGCAGTTCTAGAAGAAGTCTCAAAAGCATCATACGCCGCTCGCACCTCATGTTTTCCAGCATCTAGACCTTTCTGCACAATTTGTTGTGCTGCCTCCTGTTGTTGTTGAGGTAGGGATGGGAGAAATTCCTCTATCTGTTTCCAAAGATTTCTTTGATGCTGCGTCATATACAGCTGATACGCAGCAATCTTGGAATTCAGCATAGCTCCCTGGTAAATCTTTCGTCCCATAAGGTCCAGGAATCTGTTGTCTTTCCCTGGAGGAATAGAGGCGTGCGTCCTGGATCTGCGTGATTTCTTTTGAGCAGATTCCACAACTAATGAGTTGTGTGGCAGTTGTGGTTTTTCGAAACCTGGGGCTGCTTGGACTAAATACGTAGAGTCCACTCTCCGATTTACGCCAGGTGTTGTACACGGGTATTCCCAAATCCTTTGTTGAAGGTGCAGCAGCACTTCATGCACTGGGATAGCCAAGTTATGTTTTGGGGGATCTACAAATTGTAGTATCTCCAGTGTCTGTTGTCTTTCATCCTTTTCAGCTTGGAGCTGAAAAGGGATGGATTCTGACATTTCCTGGATGAAGGAAGCAAATGATAAATCCTCAGGAGGGGATTGTTTCTTGGCCTGAGGCGGAGTACCTTCTGATAAAAAAATCCTCTGAAGAATGCTCCGATTGTGTATCCGACCATGTGTCTGTTGGGGGCTGGTATGGATGATGGTCCAGCCTTCTAGATGGTGATACCCCAGATGGGCCTTGTAAAGGATCTTGACTGTCAGGTGCACCATCACTGACATCACTCTCCTCTTCAGGCTGTGCAGGCAAGGAAGCTAAAAGGTCCTGATACCTTTTTGTAAGCATGGCATGCAGCCTTTTCTCAGAAGAAACTTCTGGAGCATGCATGGAAGTGTGCTTAGACTTTCCTGATGCCTTCTTCCCTTGTACAGTAGCTCTGGACGGAGCTAGGGTGTAATGAGGTGTTACTTGTGAAGTAGCTGGCATTGCTGAAGTTAGGAAAGAGAACATGGAAATGGGAATCATTGAGGAGATAGGCCTGGAAGCCATTGTGGACATCGAGGTTTGTAAAATAGTCGATTCCATCGATGGCTCTGGCATTTGTATCGACGATGAGGCTGCTGATATCAGTTGAGCAGCAGGCATCGCTGAAGAGCAGCTGGGCACGTCCATCGGCATAGAGAGCGTTGTTAATGCAGACGCTGCAGTCGTCCTTGGCATCGAGATCGACGATGGCACCGGCATCGATATCGAGGAGGGCATCGACTCGATAGTCGGCATCGACTGGTTCATCGGCATCGAGGAGGGCATCGACTCGATAGTCGGCATCGACTGGTTCATCGGCATCGGCCCGGTGGCCGGCATCGACTGAGAAGTCGGCATCGACCCGGTGGTCGGCATCGACCCTAGGGTCGGCATCGGCGATGTCGCCGGTATCTTTTCCTTAAGGGCATCAGTGACAATTTGCTTAATCAAAGCGGTTAAGTCTGTCACAGAAGTCGATGGTATCGATTCCCCTGTAGGTGTTACGGAGGTCGATGATAGTTTTCGCTGTTTAGGTACCGGTTCCTCTGGCGTTGGCAATGGAGGAATTGAATGGTGCCTACGGTGTTTATGCTTTGTGCGAACCTCAGATACTGATTTTGACGATGCCACGGATGGTGTTGGCGATGAAGCATCCCCCGAACCCTCCGGGATTCTTTTCTTTAGCAGTATCTTTTTCGATATGCCTACCGGTGAAGATTTAGTCGAAGTCGTGGGCGACGGCGACGTCTGGATTTGAAAAATCTGAGCCATCTTTTCATGGCGAAGTTTCCTACCTTTCACCGTCATTTCTTGGCATTGGGCACAAGAGGCGATGTCATGGTCTCCACCCAAACAGCGAACGCACTCGACGTGCGGGTCCGTGATCGACATAGTCCGGTTGCAGGCCGGACATTTTTTGAATCCTGAAGTTTTCTCCGTCGACATCCGTCGATGAATTCGGATTCCTTTTTTCAGCGAAAAAGTATATGGTGTTTGTCACCAGCTGGTGACAAACCGAGCGAGACCCGTAAGGGGTAAAAAGTTGGAAAATGAACTTTATCGTTGTGAGGTAACTCACAGGGCTCCTATAACCCGCGATGCAGCTAGCAGCGCGGAAAAAAGAAGACTGGAGTGAGACCCCTGTGGCAGGGAATATCATGGCATGCCGGGCATGCTCAGTAGTCTCAGGCAGCCAGTTAAAAGCTTCTAGAAACTTGCCAGAAGTTTTTCCCGCTTAAGGGCTCCGTGGATGACGTCACCCATATGTGAGGACTAGCATCCTGCTTGTCCTGGGATAAGCAGAAAATACTGCTTTTCTAATATTGAACATCCATTTTCCTAACCGGCAGACATTTACCTCTCCTGGGCACCCGCTCCTGAGAAGGTGCTAGGGGTGTGCAATTTCCCGTATTGCCTCCTTTTTATCACAGCACCCAATTTAAATAAATAAATCGGGTGCCCGGGAGAGGTTGATCGGCGCGCATTAAGGGAGCAGGTGCTCAATCATGAGTGCCCGTTTAATGTGCGCCGATTTTGCATTGGCCTGTTAAAGATGCTAGGCAATGCTTTCTCCTATCTCTTTACTTGTAGAAATCAGCTTACCTCATGCCCTCTTACAGGCTGATACAGTACAGTGCGCTCTGGTGGAGCGCACTATTAACCTGCATTTGGACGTGCGTTTTCGACGTGCTAGCTTTACCCCTTATTCAGTAAGGGGTAACAGCGCGTCGAAAACGCGCATCCAACCCCCCGAAACTAATAGCGCCCGCAACATGCATGTTGATGGCCCTATTAGTTATTCCCTCGCGATACAGAAAGTAAAATGTGCAACCAATTTTACTTTCAGAAATTAACGCCTGCCCAAAGGTAGGCGTTAATTTCTGCCGGCGCCGGGAAAGTGCACAGAAAAGCAGTAAAAACTGCTTTTCTGTGCACCCTCCGACTTAATATCATGGCAATATTAAGTTGGAGGCCCCAAAAGTTAAAAAAAGTAAAAATTAAAAAAAAAAATCAATTAAAAATCGGCCTGCGGGTCGGAAGACGGACGCTCAATTATACCGGCATCCATTTTCTGAACCCGTGGCTGTCAGCGGGTTTGAGAACAGATGCCAGCAAAATTGAGCGTCGGCTGTCAAACCCGCTGACAGCCGCCGCTCCTTTTACCGCGGGCCCTTATTTGCATAGGCCACCCTCCTGAATCGCGTGCCCAGGAGAGTGGCCTGTGCGCTCGCCAGCTCTCCCGCGCGTTTTTCTGAATCGGCCTGTTATTGTTTTAGCTTCCATTTCCCTTCGTCTCTTCTCTGTGCTGACAGAGATAATTGGGGAGGATGGATTTTAGATCAGTTTGATCCTTCTACACCAGAAATCATGTTTGTGGACTCAGAATCTCATTATGCCTCTGTAGTCATAACTGAATGTCCAGTGCTGCCCATAGCTTGTTATCAAAGATTATATTCGGTAGAATGTTATCTAATTTACTGGCCCAGTAATATCCCACTCTGCGCTCTTCTTCACCTCTTGCTGTCTATGCTAGAATTTGTCCAGGTGATAGCGTGCTTTAAAGCTGATATCATAAACTGACTGGGGTGGACACAGCAGAAATTCAATGTTTCTGTGATTAGAATTTGTCCACATTTCTGTCCTGAGCTTTGGAGTCCGTTATAGTAGCTGCTGGCACTTTATGGCTTTAGGTCAGTTTTTAGGGGAATTGAGGGGGGAGTTGGTCAGGTAATTTACTTCCAGTTCAATCAGAACCAGGGATTCAGCACCATGAGCCCTTCATTCACAACTATCAAGGGTATTTTACCCCAGTGTTTGTATCCTTCTTTGTCACTTAGGCCAGGCATTGAGATGATGGTCCTCAGTTAGGGGTCATACATCACAGGGCACAGAATCGACTGTAATCTAGCCGCTAAGTATCACAGATGATCGCGATTCCCTTTCCCCAGGGGCGAATCAGAGGCATTATGACATCCTCTGTTTTATTCACCATTCCCTTCCTAATAATTCCTAACATTGTTTGCTTTTTTGACTGCCGCAGCACACTGTACCGATGATTTCAATGTATTATCCACTATGACGTCTAGATCTCTTCCTGGTTAGAAAGAGTTTGACATTGGATTGTTTCTCCTGCTGGCGTTGGTACATCTGCACAGGGTCCTTACCTTGATCTTGGTTCCTTCTCATCAGGCATTCATTCAAAGTCAACATCCATGACGAACTCTCTTGCCTTTCTTCTTCCCATCCATTTCTCATTAGGTAGCCCTCAGGCATGTTCTTGCTCCTTACTTTTTTCCCATGTGACCTTCATCAGGAATACGTTTTGTGTGATCTCTTTTCAGGGGCAGATTGCAGAAAAATATCAGCCTAAGGTGTGTGCAGGGGGAGGGGGAGAGTTTTCCAGTTATGTGGGAATAGGGGCGAAGGGGTCCCATCCAAGGGCCTTAGAGTGTGGATAGGGGTACCATGACTGCAATGCAAGGAGTAACTTCTTCTTCCTTCCTGGCAGCTTGCCAGCTCTTGAACCTTTAAGGTTTGATTGCCTGATGTCCTAATATGCCCCTGTCTCTGTATAAGCCTTATTTCCCCAGCAGAAAGACATGGGCCGTGTCTGGCAAAGTCACTCATCTTGCTATTGTTAATAAAGAATTTACAAATGGCCCTCACAAGAACATAAGATGTGTCATGTTGTCTCAGAATGCGCCACCCATTTCTTGCTGCTCATTCCAGGAGGTAAGCAGTGGTTTTTCCAGTTCTACCTGGCTAATAATGGTTTATGGACTTTTCCTCCAGGAACTTGTCCAAACCCCTTTTAAATTCCATTATACCAGTCACCTTGATCACATCCTCTGGCAACACATTCCACAGCTTGATTATGTGCAGAGGGAAAAAGTACCTTCTATGATTTGTTTAAATCTGCTGGTTGTTAGTTTCGTGCAATGTCCTCCATTCTCAGTATTATTTGAAAGGGTAACTGTCCCTATTTACCTGTTCCACCCCACTCCTGATTTTATAATCCTATATTATATCACCTTTCAGTGGTATTTTCTCAAGCTTGTTTAACTTTTCTTCATTGATCATTTGTGTTGCCCTTCTCTGCACCTTTTCTAGTTCTGCTTTTCTTTAAGATGAGATGACCAAAACTGCACACAGTACTCAAAGTATGGTCACACTATGGATCTATACAGAAGGATTATAATATTTTCCTTTTTATTTTTCAGTCTTTTCCAAATCATTTAACTGCCACTAAACACTGAGCCGAGGATTTCAATGTATTGTTTACAATGATCACAAGACCCTTTTCCTGGGTGGTGTACCTATGATTAGGATTATTTTTTCCTACATGTCAACATTAAATATTATCTGCCATTTAGATGTCTACTCCACTGATCTTGCATGATCGTTCTACAGCTCCTCATAAACTACTTGAGTGTTAACAACTTTGAATAATTTTGTCTCATCTGCAAATCTAATCACCTCGCCATTTGCTCCCCTTTCCAACTAATTTATGACTATATTAAACAGTACAGACCCCTGGCATAGTCCACTATTTCACTCTCTCCTTTGGAAAACCTGACCCTTTATGCCTTCTCTGTTTCCTGGCTTTTAACCAGTTACCAATTCACAATAAAACACTGCCTCCTGTCCCATGACCTTTTAATTTCCTGAGGAGTATTTCATGAAGAACTTTGTCAAATGCCATCTGAAAATCCAAAAACACTATGTCAGCTGGCTCATCTTTATCTACATGTTTATTAACACCTTCAAAATAACCCAGTATATCAATAAAGCAAGACTTCCCTTTGCTAAATCTATCTTGGCTCTTCCCCATTAGGCCATGTCTATCCCCATGGCCAATAATTTTGTTTTTAAGAATAGCTTCTACCATGGTACTTGGCACTGAGACAAAGCTCACCAGTCTATAGTTTCTTGGATAATTGGCATATTGGCCACCCTCCAGGCTTCAGGTATTTTAGTTGCTTTTATGACAGGTTGCAGATTACTGTTAACAAGTCTGAAGTTTCAGATTTCAGTTGTTTCAGAACTCTGGGGTGAATACATTCTGGTCCTGGTGATTTGTTACTCTTTAGTTTGTCAGTTTGCTGTATTACATCTTTTATTTTTATAGTGATTTGATTCCTCTGAATCATCACCATTAAATAATGTTCCAGGTGTGAGTATTTCCCCACTCATTTTCTCAGTAAAGACAGAAGCAAATAATTCATTCAGTTTTTCTCCTGTAGTCTTGGCATCCCTGAGTGCCCCTTGGTCATCTGCAGTCCAACTGACTCTTTCACAGGCTTCTTGTTTCAAATGAACTTGAAAATGTTTTTATTATTAGTTTTTGCCTCTATGGCAAGCTTCTTTTCAAAGTCTCTCTTGGCTTGCCTTATTAATGTTTTCATGTAACTTGATAGTACGTATACGCTTTTCTGTTTTGCTCATTTGGGTCTATTTTCCATTTTCTGAAAGATGGCTTTAACTTCCTCTTTTACCTCACTATTTAACCATGCTGGCAGTTGTTTGGTTTTCTCGACCTTTTTTACTGCGTGGAATACATTTTATCTAGGGCGGGAAAATACCCAATATAATATTTTTAAACAATGTCCACATCTCATGCAAACTCTTAGCCTTTGTAACTGCTCCTTTTAGTTATTTTTCTAATTTCCTCATATTATTGTAGTTTCCTTTTTTAAATTTAAATGCTTCTGATACAGTTTTACTTAATATTCTCCCTCCGTTAATTATGTCAAATTTGATTACATTATGATTGAAATTGCTAAGTGGCCCCACCACCATTATTAAATCTTGCACCAAGTTGTGCATTTCACTGAGGACTAGATCTAAAGTAGCTGTCCCTCTTGTCAGTCTCAGGTCCAGGTGCTCCATGAAGGAATCATTAATGGCAGCTAGGATATATAACTCCCTAGCATTTACCCAATCAATACTGGGGTAATTGAAATCTCTCAGTATTACTGTGCTGCCTATGTTATTTGCCTTTCTAATTTCTGTTAGCATTTCACTTTCTGATTCTTCATTTTGGCCATGCGGTTGAAAGTATATTCCCACTGCTATACTCTTCCCCATTGCACATGGAATTTCTATCCATAAAGATTCCACAGTGCATTTTGTTTCCTGCATTATTTTTATCCTGATTGACTCTATGCCTTCTTTAACATATAGCGCATCCCCTCCTTCAATTCCATTTTCCCTTTCATGTCAATATATTTTGTACCCTTTTATCACAGTGTCCTACTAGACATCGTCCTTTCCCCAGGTCTCTGAGATGTATATTATGTCTATATCAGCCTTTACAGTCATACATTCTAACTCACCATTCTTTTATTTTAGACTTCTGGCATTCATAAGGACAATGGAGAAATTACTACTTACCTGATAATTTCCTTTTCTTTAGTGAAAGGTAGGTCGATCCCAATAAGTGGGTTATGCACTTCTGCCAGCAGATGGACACGGAGCAAAAGCTGATGTCACGGCGATATAGTCCCACCCCGACATCAGCCCACCAGTATTCTCTGGAAAAGCCAAACTGTGGACAACCTTGATTAAACTTGAATATTATTAGCAACAGGCAATCATTCATGTTTCTCAATCAACAGGAACACTGAGTTCAGCCAAAAGAAGGAACATATCTAGCAAACTAAGAGCTACTTATCAGTTAGCAACAAAGAGCAAGAATCATATTCTGCATCGCGCGCCCTAAGAAGACTAACCACAAAATCCAAATCTGACAGCTGAGAGCTGGTCTGGGATTGACCTGCCCTTCACTAAAGGAAAGGAAATTATCAGGTAAATAATTTCTCCTTCCTAAGCGCTCCGGTAGGTCAATCCCAACGAGTGGGATGTACAAAAGCTAACCCCGAAGGGCAGGAGGCTGCCAGCGGCCAAGTCAAAACCGCCCATGAAATAGCAGTGTCCTTCCTAGTCCTAACATCCAAGCGGTAATGCTTGGAGAAGGTGTGCAAAGATGACCATGTCGCCACTCGGAAAATTTCAGCAGGCGACAACAAACGAAGCTCCGCCCACAATACCGCCTGAGCCTTCATGGAATGCAGTCTAATCTGCTTCAGTAAGGCAACCTCAGCAGCCACATAGGCCGCCGTAATGACCTCCTTAACCCAGCAGGCTATCATTGCCCATGTCGATGGTGCTCCCTGCTTACCTCCACCATGGAGTACAAACATGCGATCAGACTTCTGAACAGTCTTAGTCACCTTCAAATAGCATAGTAAATGATGCTTGATGTCCAAGAAGTGCAAAATTCAGTACCCTGCTTCATCTCTGTTCCTGTCCAAGACTGGCAGAGGAATGAACTGGTTCAAATGATAGTCCGAAACCATGTTGGGTGAAAAGGAAGGCACAGTTCGAAGCTGAACTGTGCCTTCAGAGTCACCTGGAGAAAAGGTGCATGGCAGGAAATAAGCTGCAGCTGAGAGACCCGATGAACTGAACAGATTACTACCAGAAAAAACTGTCTTCAAAGTAAGCAGCCGCAAGGAAAGAGTATGCAGTGGTTGAAAAGTTGGACCTGCCAAGAACTCGAGGACAATGTTAAGATCCCACAATAGTACTGGAAGCCACAATGGGGGACGAAGATGTTTAACTCCCCGCAAGAAATGGAATATTGACTCTTTCCCTATAACAAGTCAGTGCCGCAACTTGAACCTTCAGGGTATTAAGAGCCAAACCCTTAAGCAAGTCATTCTGTAAAAATTCCAAAATCAAAGGAATATCAACCTTGAGTGGTTGAGCACCTTGCTCAGAACACCAGGCCTCAAAGACTCTCCAATTACTAACATAAGCTAGAGAAGTAGAAAATTTCCGAACCCAAAAAAGAGTGGAAATTACAGAAGGCGAATAACCGCACTTCAACAGCCCGGCCTTTTCAATAGCCAAACATAAAACAGAACTGACCGGATCCTCATGTATTTATTTTATTTATTTAAATTCTTTTAATATACCGATGCTCAAGACAAAGTCTTATCGTACCGGTTTAATCATAACCGGGGGAAAACCATTTATCTAGAAAGAAAGTTACAATAAACAGGGTGTACAATTCAGGGCCATTAAGAGAGAAAGAATTAGTTTAACTTAACGCTACTAAAGGAGTAGTGCAAAAAAGCAGAAAACAATTGACTAGCTTGGGGTGCTGATTTAGCAGCTAGCTTAAATAAACAATTCGAGCATAACAGTTCCTGTGATATCATCTGCTGATGTAGCATGGGCCCCTGATGTAACAGATCCGTCCAAGACAGTAGTCGGAGGGGACTGACCACCAGAAGACTCTGGAGATCAGCGTGCCATGGCTTTCAAGCCCAATCCGGAGCCACTAAAAGGATGGTGTTGGTTTGACTTGCAATCTTCTGTACCAGCCTGCCTATCAAAGGCCAAGACAGGAACACATACTACAGGAGGCCATGTGTCCAATCCTGAATGAAAGCATCTATGCCCATCATTTTTGGGTCCTGCCTGCGACTGAATAAGTATGGAACTTTCATGTTGTTGAAGTTCGCTAACAGTTCTAGATCCAGTAGACCCCAGCAGTCCACCAGGAGCTGAAATGTCTTGTCCACCAGCTCCCATTCTCCTGGGTCCACGCTTCTCCTGCTGAGAAAATCAGCTCTGATATTGTCCTTTCCAGCAATGTGAGAGGCAGATATGCTTAGGAGATGCTGCTCTGTCCATACCATCAGTGCATCTATCTCCTCAGACACCCGTCGACTCTTGGTTCCACCCTGATGATTGATGTAAGCCACTGTTGTTGCATTGTCAGACATTATCCGGCCTGCCCGAGCCTCTAGCCACTCGGCAAACCGCAACCATGCCAACTGAACCGCTCATGCCTCCAGTCTGTTGATGTTCTACTGTATTCCAGCACTCTTGCATCACCAACTCCTAAAGTGAGCCATCTTAGCCGCTGAGGCTCGCATCTGTTGTGAGTACCTACCAATCTGGCGCATCAGGGAAATTCCCTTCCTGAGATGGTCCTCATGTAACCACCAGTCCAAGTGGGATTTCACCTCTAACAGAAAGAGCAGCTTCACCGCATAGTTCTGCAACTGCGGACTCCATCTGGAGAGTAAGGTGCTCTGAAGAGGACACATATGTGCCTTCACCCAGGAACCCACTTCTAATGTGGTAGCCATCAACCCCAGGACCTGTAGATAAGACCATACAGTTGGACGAACAGAGGTCCGCAGGGATTAGATTCACAGCATCAACATCTGGATCCGAGACTCTGGCAGAAATATTCTGCCCTGCCTTGTATCAAATCAAACCCTGAGATACACTAGGGTCTGAGATGGCTGTAAATTTCTCTTGGCCAGATTCACCGCCCAACCTAGTTCCTGTAGCAAGGAAACCACTCTGCGGGAGACGTGAAGACTCTCTTTCCATGTCTTGGCTCGAATCAACCAATCATCCAGAGAGGGGTGAACTTGAATGCCCTCCTTATGAAAGGCCGCTGCTACCACTACCGTGACCTTAGAAAAGGTCCTGGGTGCTGTGGCTAGTCCAAAAGGCAAGGCCTGAAACTAGTAATGATGATCCAGGATGGCAAATTGGAGGAATCGCTGATGTTCCTGCTGTATGGGAAAATGCAGGTATGGCTCCGTCAGATCCAGAGACGTGAGGTACTCCCTGCTTGAGCCGCCATTATGACAAAGCGCACCATTTCCATCCTGAAACATGTGACTAGTAGATGTCAGAAGCCCTTGAGATCCAGTATGGGCCAAAACAACCCTTCTTGAGCACAGCAAAATAAATGGAATATCGGCCCATATTTTGCTGTGATATGGGAACGGGGATCACCGCTTTCAAAATCAACAGCCATTGTAATGTTGCTTCCACTTCTACCCTCTTCTGAGGGGAGTTGCATGGAGAGCCCATGAAGGCATCCAGAGGAATGTGAAGAAATTTTAGAGCTGTTGTGGAAATGGACCCTTAGGCCGAGGCAGAGTTGGCACAACCTGCAGAGAGGAGCCCTGTAGGTCCCCACCGTTGGCAGGCAGAGCTGGCAGGAACAGAGGCCCAACTGGAGCTTCACCAATACCCTTGTTTCCCTTAGGTTGAGCCCTTGGGTGCCAGGGTCGGCTGGACTTAGGCGTGGGCCTCTGTGGAGGTGAAAATCCGAAGCCTGGTAGACGAGGCAGGCCAGCACAGCAGGAAGCGCAGTCAGGTCAGACCACAATCTGGACGTGCGACAGGCAGCAGTTTGGATGAGGAAGGGGTCGGAGGCAGGCAGAGTTCAATTGAAGACTAGGTACAGGCTATGGTCAGTGGCAGGCGGAGGTCAAGCAGTATCGGGGTCCAGTCCAAAGTTAAAGCCAGAAGATCAATCCAAGGAAGATGACAAAGAGAGGAAGACGAGGGACCAGAGGAACACGAGGAGACGCTGAAGACAGATGAAAAGAAGACTGACTACAGATGAGAAAATCCAGGGAACCAAGGATAGAAGACACGAACTCAAGAACACCACAGTGGAGACAGGAAGCAGGATGCAGGAATCAGGAATGCAGGCAAAGCACTCTCCAGGAGGAGTCGAACTATTGCCAAGGCACTAGAGGGGCATCTGAAGCAGCTTTATATAGGAGCCAGACTGTGATATCATCAGAGGATTCCACCTGGCCATTTTTACTACTGGCCCTTTAAATGTGAGGGAATCGGCCGCACACGCACCTAAGAGGGGCTAGAGAGGAGGCATCATGGAAGGCATGCTAGGCCCTGAGGTTTCAGCGGTGTCCTGCCACAAGGAGAGCGGCTAGCTGGAGCGGTGCAGCTTCCTGCAGCGTTCTGAGGAGGGCACCCGTCCGTTTCTAGCGGGAGTCCAGAGGCCGCATCTTGTTGGGGAAGCACAGCATCGGGAGGCCACAAGAATGGGCCCAGGCTGAAAGTGTGAGTGGCGGGCTGCCGAACGCAACAAGAGCATAGCCATTCTGAACCACTTCAAGAAGTCATTGATCTGAAGTAATCTGGGCCCACCTGTGATAAAACTGGGATAGACGACCATCTATCTCCCACACCACCAGGTGAGCCCGCAAACCTTCATTGGGATGAATGAGGGGCTCTGCCTCTGGAGCCCGTATCCTTTCAAAGACCTCAGGGGTGAAAGGACTGAGATCTGCGGAAGGGATGGGATCGCTGGGAGGAACCTCCCTATAAGGCTGAAAATGCTGGTAGTCTCGAAAGCAGCCACTTGCCCAAGAAATCCAGAAAACTGGCTTCTTGTCCTCTGGCAGATGCAGAACCTGGGTCTCTCCCCTGCTTACTTGCCATTTTTTCCAATTCACTGCCAAACAAGAGTGAGCCTTTGAAAGACAGCTTAGTCAGATTGGACTTTGAAACAGTATCTGCGGACCAGTTGCGCAGCTACAGCTGTCGCCTGGCCACAATAACTGAAGCAGCTCCTCTGGCGGCTGTGCGTACCAAGTCACAGCCCACATCAGCCAAAAAGGCAGCCCCCGGTCTTACCATGGGCTCTAGATCAGACCCAGCGCCACCAGACTCTTGACAAAGCTGCAGGGTAACTTGAGCTACCAAGGCTCAACAAGAAGCAATTTGCAAGTTCATTGTCACTGCCTCAAAGGCTTCCTTCAGGATAGCCTCAATCCTTCTATCCTAAGCATCCCTCAGAGCCGCACCTCTCTCTGCTGGGATGATGTTACGTTTCGTGACAGAACACACCAAGGCATCCACCTTAGGAAAATGCAACTGCTCTCTGGCTTGCGGATGCAAGGGGTATAAACCTGCTAAGTCGCATCCTCTTTTAAAGGATGCTTCTGGTGCATTCCATTCCAGGTCACTCAACTCCTGGATCGCATCTAAGAAGGGAAAGAAACAAGAAGCCTTTCTTCTTTTTTATCTTTTTTATTTTTTTTTAATCATAGGCAATCCCCCAAAGGGAAATGCATGTCCAGCATCTGCTGGAGATGGTGAATACTGGCGGGCTGATGTCAGGGTGGGACTATATAGTCAGCTTTTGCTCAGTCTCTATGTGCTGGCAGAGGTGCATAACCCACTTGACCTACCGAATGCTTAGGAATTCGAGTACATTTTTATTTGTATTCAAAACCTGCTTATCAGCATATGATACATGCAGTTTGGAGTCATCTATATCCGTGTGCTCTTTATTTAATTCCATCAGAACTAATTCAAATTTTCTCTCGCAGGATATTTTATTTTCCTATTTTGACAGTATCTCTAGGAGTATCTCTGAACCATGTGCTCCTAGGTGACTGTCAGCTATCCCTTAAGGTCTAATTTAAAAATGGTTCTATCTCCTTTACAGATGTTACTGCCAGCAGCCAGTTTCCACCCTGGTTGAGGTGGAGCCCATCCCACTGGAATAGGAATATGTTTTATTGCCATAAATAATTAATTTTTTAATGCCTTGTCACTTCAAACCTTTTTCAAGGGGGATTAAGGCGCCTCTCATCTGAATTTCATATGATGGAAATGGGGACAAAATAACGTTGCTATGGAATATCAATGGCGGACTAGGGGGACCCCAACCCAATTCCCAGAAATTTTCCAAACATTCCTCACTTGTTATCCAATAAATTCCTAACTCCAGGGTAAGTGGGAAATAAGGATGTCAGTCAGGTTCTGCCACTAAGCCTCCCTCTACAGAATTTGTGGTTATCCCGCGCCCCCTCAATATGAGAACAGACGCACATACACACATATAGACACATACACACACACACATACAGAGTCAGATATATGCACAGAGACACACAAGCACAAAGTAGTTATAACTTCATGTGTATTGCACATGTTTCCATATATGCAAATATGTGTTTTAAACATAGCAATAAATTAAGTGACTTAAAATACTGTTTATGGAACTACGGCTATGTGAATATTTTTTTCTATAATGACATGAGAGTGAATAACACAAAAGTATTTTTCCCTTAGGGGTATGTGTTGAATTAAAGAGAAAATCAGAAAAAGAGCCGAACAAATCCCATGCTAAACGAACGAACACAGAAAAAGGGAAATCACGAAGTCTATTGGAGGTTCACCACCACTCTATATAGAAAGGCAGCATCCAGCAATACAGTACTCCATTTTACAAGTGCACATCCACGTCATCTCAAAGAAAACCTTCCGATGAGCCAATTTTTTAGAATTCGTAGGCTATGCACTTCAAAGAGATTTAACAGCACGCTTCTTGGCCCGAGGATATCTTGCTTGCTGTCTTAAACGTGCCTATCCATAAGATAGGTAAGAAAGGGGAAGTGGTGATCATTGGTGACTTTAATATGCCAGATGTAGACTGGAAAATCCCATCTGCAGAATCTAAAAACAGTAGAGCAATACTGGATGCCATGCAAGTATCTTTGTTCAAACAAATGGTATTGGAACCCACGAGAGAAGGAACTATTCTCGACTTAGTGCTCAATAATGGAGAAATCGTCTCTGATGTCAAGGTGGGCGCCCACCTCAGCACCAGTGATCATCAAACGGTATGGTTTAATATCACTAAAAGAATATGGAAAAGGAGCACAAAGACCAGAGTTTTACAGTTCAAAAACACAGACTTTGAGGAAATGGGGAAGTACCTAGAGGAAGAACTAAATGGATGGGAAAATGAGAGAGATGTGGATCAACAGTGGACCAATCTAAAAGGAGCAATCGCCAAGGCAACTGCTCTATATGTTAGAAATGTAAAGAAAAGCAAAAGAAAAATGAAACCTATCTGGTTCTCAAAGGAGGTGGCTGACAAAATTAAAGCTAAAAGAACTGCATACAAGAAATACAAAAGATCCCAAAGGAAGGAGCACAAAGAAGAATATTTGTATCAACTGAGGGAGACAAAGAAATTAATCAAGTTGGCAAAAAGTCAAGCGGAAGAGAGGATTGCCAAGGAGATAAAATATGGTGACAAAACATTTTTCAGATACATCAGCGAAAAGAGAAAGGTCCAAAGTGGTATAGTGAAATTGAAAGGTGGAAATGATCAATGTGTGGAGGGAGACGAAGAAATGGCAGAAATATTAAACGAATACTTCAGCTCTGTGTTCACTAAAGAAGACCCTGGAGAAGGACCATCTCTACACAACAAGAAACTGGAGGGAAGCGGAACAGAGGAAAATCCATTTACAGTAGATAATGTATGGGAAGAGCTAAAGAATCTGAAAGTGGACAAAGCCATGGGGCCTGATGGGATTCATCCAAGGATATTGAGGGAGCTCAGAGATGTGCTGGCGGGACCGCTGTGCGACCTGTTCAATAGATCCCTAGAAACGGGAGTGGTGCCGAGTGATTGGAGAAGAGCGGTGGTGGTCCCGCTTCACAAGAGTGGGAACAGAGAGGAGGCTGGTAACTACAGACCGGTTAGCCTCACTTCAGTGGTGGGAAAAGTAATGGAGTCACTGTTGAAAGAGAGAATAGTGAACTATCTACAGTCCGGAGAATTGATGGACCAGAGGCAGCATGGATTCACCAGAGGAAGATCCTGTCAGACAAATCTGATTGACTTTTTTGACTGGGTAACCAAGGAATTGGATAGAGGAAGAGCGCTCGATATCATATACTTGGATTTCAGCAAAGCTTTTGATACGGTTCCGCACAGGAGACTGGTGAATAAAACGAGAAGCTTGGGAGTGAGTGCCGAGGTGGTGACCTGGATTGCAAATTGGTTGACGGACAGAAGACAATGTGTGATGGTAAATGGAACCTTCTCTGAAGAGAGAGCGGTTTTTAAGTGGTTTGTACCGCAAGGATCGGTGTTGGGACCGGTCCTGTTCAATATCTTTGTGAGCGACATTGCGGACGGGATAGAAGGTAAGGTTTGTCTTTTTGCGGATGACACTAAGATCTGCAACAGAGTGGACACGCCGGAAGGAGTGGAGAGAATGAGACGGGATCTAAGGAAACTGGAAGAGTGGTCGAAGATATGGCAGCTGAGATTCAATGCCAAGAAGTGCAAAGTCATGCATATGGGGAGTGGAAATCCAAATGAACTGTATTTAATGGGGGGGGAAAGGCTGATGTGCACGGAGCAGGAGAGGGACCTTGGGGTGATGGTGTCTAATGATCTGAAGTCGGCGAAACAATGCGACAAGGCGATAGCAAAAGCCAGAAGAATGCTGGGCTGCATAGAGAGAGGAATATCGAGTAAGAAAAGGGAAGTGATTATTCCCTTGTACAGGTCCTTGGTGAGGCCTCACCTGGAGTACTGTGTTCAGTTCTGGAGACCGTACCTTCAAAAAGACAAAGACAAGATGGAGGCGGTACAGAGAAGGGCGACCAGGAAGGTGGAGGATCTTCATCGGATGACGTACGAGGAGAGATTGAAGAATCTAAATATGTACACCCTGGAGGAAAGGAGGAGCAGAGGTGATATGATACAGACTTTCAGATACTTGAAAGGTGTTAATGATCCAAAGACAACGACAAACCTTTTCCTAAGGAAAAAAATCAGCAGAACCAGGGGTCACGATTTGAAGCTCCAGGGAGGAAGATTCAGAACCAATGTCAGGAAGTATTTCTTCACGGAGAGGGTGGTGGATGCCTGGAATGCCCTTCCGGAGGATGTGGTGAAGACCAGAACTGTGAAGGACTTCAAAGGGGCGTGGGATAAACACTGTGGATCCATAAAGTCAAGAGGCTGCCAATGAAGAGTGGGTGACTCGCCAGAATGATGGCTACTGCCTGGAGTCAATACCCTTATTAAATAAACATACACAGGCTTGACTCCAACATCGCTCTAAGCTTCAACAGCAAGAGGAAATGTGGAAAAAAGGATTCACACTCACAAAGAGGGGAGTAGCTGGCTTGTTACGGCGGTTACTACCCCAAATCAAATAAGCCTGATACTTCACTTTCAATGCATATACAGCATAGTTCTCTGATTCAACGGCAGGGGAGAAGAAAAGAGGGTTCGCACTCACAAAGCGGGGAGTAGCTGGCTTGTTACGGCGGTTACTACCCCAAACCAAATGGGCCTGATACTTCACTTTCGATGCACATCCAGCATGGCTCTCTGCTTCAACGGCATGGGAGAAGACTTATACGTCACGCATATCCAGCATAGCTCCCTGCTTCAACGGCAGGGGAGAAGAAAAACAACCAATAAGGGCTAAAAACATAGTCTGGGTAAAACAAATAAGCATGGGTGCAGCTTGCTTATTGCGGCGGCTACTACCCCAAACTAATCAAGCTAGATATTTCACTTGGATGCAGCTCCATCACTGCTCTCTACATTAAAGGTGGGGATGGAAGGGAAATAGAACCAAGAGCTAAGAGAAACAGATAAGTATGAGAGAAAATATGTGTGAAGCTTGCTGGGCAGACTAGATGGGCCATTTGGTCTTCTTCTGCCGTCATTTCTATGTTTCTATGTTTCTATATTTACGAGCTAAAAATACTCACTTTGATCGGTTATTTTTGTCCCGGTCAATTGAAGATGAACACGTTCTAACATATATTATTCCTTTCTCTCCTATGGCTCAAACCATGAAAAATTTGTTTTTTCAAAACTGACATATTCTTCAAATTTATGATGAGTTTCACAAGACACCACGGTGTACTTACACACGAGGATCAAATTTGAAGGACCAACTTGTCTGTTCTGACTCTACAATGGCACCTATGCCCACCATTGGAGGCTCACATTCAGCTTGTACCACATGCTCAGTGTGCCACGTTATGATGAATACTTCCTCAATTTATTTTACATCCATCCAGGAGACAGTGTATTTAAAATCTCACACTACTTGTTTGACATCAGGGGTGATTTATGTTATTAAATGCCCTTGTGACAAATTCTATGTGGGCAAAACAAAGCGGTCCCTGAAGATGCGACTTATAGAGCACTGCTCGTCTAGTGCATAACCGAGTTACTGCCCCTCTGGTAACACATTGTCAAGATATTTCACATGTCTTTGATGAGCTACAGGTATGTGTATTGGAACAGATACGTCCTTGTTGGCGTGGTGGGGATTTAAATGTCCAACTGTTACGATCTGAGCAAAGATGGATACATGATTTAAATACAGTACACCCAAATGGACTCAATGCTAGTCTGGATTTACAAGTTTTTCGTGTTACGAGCCACGGGATGATGTCAGATACATCATCGAGTCCTATTGGTTACATTAACTTGCATGGTAAGATTTAAACTGATGCCTACCGGCAAAATGGTCTCTGTTCCTTTTTTGAAAAATAAGCGGGAGACACATTGTCCCATGTAAGGATTCAACAACATCGTGCCATCAAAAAAAGCTAAGTACTTCAAAGTTATTAATTTGTTTTTGATTTATTTCTGAAGGTTGGAACATGAAAGGAGGTAAAACGAATATCCAATTGTAAGATGAAGCGGGTAACGTGAAACTTCGGCCGTCATTGAGCTAATTTAGACGAGTGCCCTGGATATTCAACTCTTTAAGTTTTCTCTCTACTGTGACATGAGATATTCGAGGCCTTAAGATTTCTTTCAAAGACTGTGGGGAGGTATGATTTACACCATCTACAGCCAAAAATGATTAAATAGACCGGGCGGTCTCTGACTACATTGCAGAGATACGCTGACAGTCTTGCTGATGTGGCATTAATACTAATAATAATACTTACATTTTGATAAACTATTTAAGAAGTAAAAACCAGAAAGAAAAAAGAAAAAAGAATAAAAAGTGATACACATATATTTTTTAGCAACTACATAGTGAAATTACATTGCATTTCCCTTTCTCTGTGTTCGTTGAATTAAAGAGAGCCAAATATGAGCAGAATCAAGGTTTTGAGAACTATCTGTTAAGGCCTTGAGCTTCTTGCTCTGGGAGAGTAGCAGTGATGCGAGGATGGGTATCCTTGCTTCTAAAAGATCCTGTCTAAAACTAAGCACTTCAGGTAATGCCTGTGTGTATGTGTTACGAGCGCGTCTACCACACCGCTGACAGGTTGCGAGGCCTTCGGGGTCTGTTGCAGGCGCGAGGAGCATGGTCGCCTCTGGAGCAGGTGGAGTGAGCCCTTGGGCCACGGCACGACTCAGGGGGAAGTCCCAAGCCACACCGTGGGAGGTGAGCCGAAGCAAGCATGGAGAACCAGGCAGGTACTGGAGCAGGAACACGGAACAGAGTGACCCTCAGCCAGACCTGCACACCCATGGCAACCAACAACGCAATGTTCATTGATGAACGGTCCTCAGACTGTTCCAAGCCCTTTCGGACCTGCCGCTGGGTAACGGCATAGGGCAGCAGGCCGGACAGAGGACGAGGGCAGACAGAGTCCTTAGTACACAGAAGACATCATGAACGAGGCTGAAGTGAAGACATCAAAGACGAGGGCTGGTGCAGAGACATTATAGACAAGGGCTAAGGCAGAGACATCATAGACGAGGGCTGAAGCAAGGACATCATAGACGAGGGCTGGAGAGGAAGACATGGGCACTGTCCCTCAGGGCGCCCTACTCAGCCCACCCGTGGGACTGAGTCGCGGACCACCCCGTCCCATACGCGCCCTACACAGCCCAGGAAGGCTGGTCACGGACCACGCTGAGAATGGGAGAGCGCAGGGAAGAAGAAGCGGTGGATTACTGCACTCCTGGCAGTCAAGGCAGGTTGCTGCACTCCTGGCAGCCTAAAGCAGGTTTGCTGCACTCCTGGCAGCCTAAAGCAGGTAGGAACATCAGGAGCTGGATCAGGTACAAACATCAAGGTAACATCCGGAACAGACATCAAGGCAGAGACAGGACAGGGAGCCGTCAAGACAAGTGAGACCACGGAGGACTTGGATCAGGAGAGGTCACAGGCAACTGTGGAGCCCAATCCAAAGGCAAACAGGAACTGAAGTGAAAGTCCTTTTATACAGCTGTATGTGGGCAACTCCCTGGCAGGAGTTCACCTGGACCGCCCCTCACTGGCCCTATAACTGAGGTGGAGAGCTGCGGGCCGGCCCCTAGGGAGAAGGGCGTGGCCGAACCAGGAAGTCCAAACACAGCCAAGCAAGCAGGTAGGCATCCCCCCTTCTTCAGCAGGACTAGAGGTAAGTGGTGAGTGAGGTACATCGGCCACATCCCATCTAGTGGCCCTTTGTTTTTTCTCACCCCCCCCCATTCCCTCCCTCTGTCCCATTGTTACTTGTCTCCAGCACCTTCGCTAGGGGGCGCTGGAGTAATGCGAATACTCCTTCCCTCTCTTTAGTTGTCCTTTTTCTCCCTTTTTCTTTAAGGGGGCGGGGCGGCCAAAGGCCGCCCCCGCCTCCCTCACCGCCTACAATAGTACAGCCAAGCAAGCCACAGGCAGGCCTCAGGAACAGCTAGGCCTCCCAGGCCCTGGAGCAAATCCTGGATGGGACACAGGCAAGGCCCTGGCTTCGAAGCGGCCTCCAGTGGAAAGGTGAGATACCTCCTGTAGCGCAGCAACAGGGGGGATCGTAACATGTATGAGTGTGTATGTATATATGTGTATCTGTGTGTACACGTGTGTTTGTCATAAGAAGTGCTATACTGGGTCAGATCAATGGGCAATGAGCCCAGCACACAGTCTCTGACAGTGGCCAATTCGGATCTTCTGGAAGTACCTGGCAGATCCTATTGGGGAAATCCAATCCAATCCATTCCATGTTGCTCATTCCCAACAAGAAGAGGTGGTGAACCCCATCTACCTGGCTAATAACTGTAAATGGACCAGTCCTTCAGAACCTGGTCTGTAGGGAGATATATTCAAAAATAACCACCAAGGAATGTAATAATATTAGAAAAAAGAAATTTGCAACATTCCACAATTTTCACAAAATGGACTAAGAGAATTTTTTTTATCCTTTATAATAGAAAAAAATTTATTTTTTTTAAATTTTTTGTAGAAGAGAGTGATGGCTTGATGGCTGTTTCCATCCCGATACTCAATGCCCACAATGAAGTACAGTCATGAACCACCAACCACCTTTCTTTTTTTTTTTATTGTTCTTATTTTTATTGAAAAAATATTTTATAGAAAAAATAATTACTGGTGACACTACTACAAAAAAATCTAATTCTGTTCATAAAATTGCATAGAAGACTAAACTCAAACACCGGCATAAAAATTAGTAGCTTACTGTCCTCCCAATGAGGCCACGTTTCAGACTGAATCCTTCGTCAGGGGAAATATTTATTCTTTGTTCTAGTGCCGATAATCCAAGGTACAATCCAAATTTTAGTCCTTCTTTTTTACTTAAAATGCTCATTAAGAAAGTAGTAGTTCCTTCAGAACCCTGGGGTATATGCCATCTGGTCCAGGTGATTTACTACTCTTCAGTTTGTCAATCTGGCCTACCACATCTTCCAGGTTCACTGTGATTTGGTTCCGTTCATCTGAATCATCACCCTTGAAAACTGTCTCAAACGGGTATCTCCCCAACATCCTTTTCAGTAATCATCGAAGCAAAGAAATAGTTTAATCTTTCCGCGATGGCCTTATCTTCTCTAAGTGCCCCTTTAACCACTGGATCGTCTAACAGTCCAACCGACTCCCTCGCAGGCTTTCTGCTTTGGATATATTTTAAAAAGTTTTTATTGTGAGTTTTTGCCTCTACGGCCAATTTCTTTTCAAATTCTCTCTTAGCCTGTCTTATCAATGTCTTACATTTAACTTGCCAATGCTTATGCTTAATCCTATTTTCTTCTGATGGATCCTTCTTCCAATTTTTGATTGAAGATCTTTTGGCTAAAATAGCCTCTTTCACCTCACTTTTTAGCCATGCTGGAAATCATTTGACCTTCCTTCCACCTTTTTTAATGCGAGGAATACATATGGACTAGCTTCTAGGATGGCTTATAGAAGCTTGCCTTCTGGCCACTCCTGCACAAGGGCATCGATGTCCAAGGACTTTAGATCTCTTCTGATCTGGAAAGCCTTGTTTGACAATCCCCATTCTCTTATGATCTGGAAAGCCTTGTTTGACAATTCCCATTCTCCTGGATCTACACTCTATCTGCTGAGAAAGTCCGCTCATACATTGTCTTTTCCTGCAATATGTAAGGCTGAGATCTCCTGAAGTTATACTTCCACCCATTCCATGAGTTGGGCTATTTCTTGTGACACTTACTGAATCTTGGTTCTTCCCTGGTGATTGATGTAAGCCACAGTTGTCACACTGTCTGACATTATCTGGACCCTGTGACCCTGTAAGCGGTTGACAAATCGCAAGCATGCCAACCGAACGGCACGGGCTTTCAGCCGATTGATGCTCCAAGGAGACTCTTCCATACCTCTTCGCCCCTGTGCTATCAACTCCTGACAGTGAGCCCCCACCCCTGGAGGCTCGCATCTGTCATACTAGCCAGTCCGGTGTTCGTAGGGAAACTCCCTTACTTAGATGATCCGCTTGCAACCACCATTGTAGTTGGATGCTGATCTCCAATGGTAAGCGAAGCCGTATCAAGTAGTCCTGAGACTGTGGACTCCAACGAATATGCAGTGTGTGCCGCAGAGGATGCATATGCACCTTTGCCTATGGAACCACCTCTAGGGTGGCAGCCATCAACTCGAGCACCTGTAGATAAGACCACACCGTTGGGCGTACTGTTTCTGTCAGTAGTTACACCTGTATCATCAGCTTCTGAATGCAGATCTCCGGCAAGAACACTCTAACTTGCTTCATTTTGAAATGAACACCAAGATACTCCAATGTCTGGGATGGCTGTAGATTGCTCTTAGCCAAGTTCACCACCCAATCTAGTTCATGTAGCAAGGAGATCACCTTGCTTGGGCCCGAATCAGACAATTGTCTAAGTACGGGTGGACCAGAATGGACAAAGCCATGGGGCCTGATGAGGTTCATCCCAGGATACTGAGGGAGCTCAGAGATGTGCTGGCGGCTCCGCTGCGTGACCTGTTCAATAGATCCCTGGAAATGGGTGTGGTGCCAAGTGATTGGAGAAGAGCGGTGGTGGTCCCTCTTCACAAGAGTGGGAGCAGAGAGGAGGCTGGAAAATACAGGCCGGTTAGCCTTACCTCGGTGGTGGGAAAAGAATTGGAGTCGCTGCTAAAGGAAAGAATAGTGGACTATCTACTAGCAGCAGAATTGCTGGACCAGAGACAGCATGGTTTCACCAAGGGAAGGTCCTGTCAGACGAATCTGATAGACTTTTTTGATTGGGTGACTAGGGAATTAGATTGAGGAAGAGCGCTCAATGTCATCTACTTGGATTTCAGAAAAGCTTTTGATATAGTCCCACACAGGAGGCTTGTGAATAAAACGAGAAGCTTGGGAGTGAGTGCCAAGGTGGTGGCCTGGATAACAAACTGGTTGAAGGACAGAAGACAATGTGTGATGGTAAATGGAACTTACTTGGAAGAGAGAGTAGGGATGAGTGGAGTGCCGCAGGGGTTGGTGTTGGGACCGGTCCTGTTCAATATCTTCATGAGCGACATCGCGGATGGGATAGAAGGTAAGGTTTGTCTATTTGCAGATGATACTAAGATCTGCAACAGAGTGGACATGCCGGAAGGAGTGGAGAGAATGAGACAGGATTTAAGGAAGCTGGAAGACTGGTCGAAGATATGGCAGCTGAGATTCAATGCCAAGAAGTGCGGTGTCCCATGCATAAGGGGTGTGGAAATCCAAAAGAAATGTATTTGGTGGGGGGTGAAGGGCTGATGTGCACGAAGCAGGAGAGAGACCTTGGGGTGATAGTGTCTAACGATCTGAAGTCGGCAAAATAATGTGACAAGGCGATAGCTAAAGCCAGAAGAATGCTGGGCTGCATAGAGAGAGGAATATTGAGTAAGAAAAGGGAAGCGATTATCCCCTTGTCAGGTCCTTGGTGAGGCCTCACCTGGAGTACTGTGCTCAGTTCTGGAGACCGTATCTCCAAAGAGACAGAGACAGAATGGAGGCGGTCCAGAGAAAGGCGACCAAAAAGGTGGATGATCTTCATCGAATGACTTATGAGGAGAGATTGAAGAACCTAAATATGTATACCCTGGAGGAGAGGAGGAGCAGGGGTGATATGATACAGACTTTCAGATACTTGAAAGGTTTTAATGATTCAAAGTCAACGACAAACCTTTTCCGTTGGAAAAAAATCAGCAAAACCAGGGGTCACGATTTAAAACTCCAGGGAGGAAGACTCAGAACTAATGTCAGGGAATATTTATTCACGGACAGGGTGGTGGATGCCTGGAATGCCCTTCTGGAGGAAGTGGTGAAGACCAAAACTGTGAAGGATTTCAAAGGGGCGTGGGATAAACACTGTGGATCCATAAAGTCTTGAGGATGTGAATGAAGAGAAGAGGCATGGGGGTGGCTTGCGGGAATAATGGCTACTACCTGGTGATTAATACCCTGATTCAATAAACATACACATGGTTAATGCGACTCCAACATTGCTCTATGCTTCAACAGCAAGAGGAAATGTGGGAAAAAGGAATAGCATTCACAAATAAGCGTGGGAGTAGCTTTCTTGTTGTGGTGGTTACTACCCCAAACCTAATAAGCCTGATACTTCACTTTCAATGCATATCCAGTGTAGCTCTCTGCTTTCATGGCAGAGGGGAATGAATAAAAGAGGATTTACACTCAGACAACTACCAACAAGGTAAACAAATAAGTGTGAGAGTAGCTTGCTTGTTGTGGCGGTTACTACCCCGAACCAATTATGCCTGATACTTCACTTTGAATACATATACAGCACAGCTCACTGCTTCAATGGCAGGGGGAATGAAGAAAAGAGAATGTATATTCATACAACAAACAAGGACTAAATTGAACAGATCATCAGGTAAATCTCGAGCGGCTGATTCATCCTTTATTCTGGAGGCCAGGCCCTCGAGAAAAATGCTCCGCAGGCTGTCCTCACGCCAGCCCAATTCTGAGGCCAGGGTGTGGAATTCCACTGCATGCTCGGCTAGAGTACGGGACCCCTGGCGGAGGTGAAGAAGCTCGGAAGCTGCAGTAGATTGACGCCCTGGTTCATCAAACACTTGTCTAAAAGTTTGGACAAAATGGGGAAGATCCCCGAGTATGGAGTCCCTGTGCTCCCACAGCAAGGAGGCCCAGGCCAGGGCCTTGCCATCCAACAACGAGGATGAATGTTGTCTTGACCTGATCACTGGGGAACTGAGTGGGTTGAAGAGAGAACCTCATGTAGCAGTGGTTCAGGAATCCTCAGCACTGCTTCGGATTCCCAACATAGTAGGGAGGGGCTGGAAGATGCAATGGCATGGATGGCTGCAGTGAGGAGGAGAAGAGGCCCCCTGGCATGAAGGAAGAATCCAGATGGTTGGCCAGGCATGTGACCATGGTCACCAAGATGTCCAGGCACTACTGTTGCTGTTGAAGATGTTAAGCCAGGCCTGGAATGGCTTGGAGACTGGACAGATCTGCCGAGTCCATGGCCTCGCAAACTGTTAGAATTGTGGACCCTTGGACTGGGATGAGAGTTGGTGCTACCACTGAGGGATGGCCCCCAATGGTCCTCATTGCTGGAAGGCAGTGCAGGTGAGGACAACCTGGCTGGAGCTTCACCTATACCAGCCCTCATTCCCCCTTGGTATCATAGTAAGCTGCAATTTATGCTACTATAGGAGGCCCACCTAGTAACTCGAGGTGAGGTTTAGGCAGTAGTGTAGGGGTTAGGGGCCACTTTGACATGCAGAGTGAGACGTACGAACAGAACAGTGCTCTCTTGTGAAGATTTGATGTCCTTCGGAGTGAGGAAACTCATACAACGATGAGATTTGTACATTGTTCTCTCAACCTAGCTTGATGGACTCTCTACCTGGGTAACAGAGAGAACATTGTACAAATCTCATCGTTGTATGAGTTTCCTCACTCCGAAAGACATCAAATAGTGGGGCTGAAGATCCGATGCGGAGCCTTTCCATTTCCGTGGCCCGGTGTCTCTGGGCCCTCGGAGACATCCTGCCGCAGTCCCGGCACGATTTTTGATCGTGGTCCGGACCTAGACAAATGTAGCAATAATTATGTCCATCCGTGATGGACATAATTTTGCCACATTGACAATATTTAAATCCAGATGGCTTTGGAGCCATCTGAGATGTGAAATCTTGAGGAAAAACTGCGAAAAAATATCCAGTCAGAAAAGGAATTCACTACGAGAAAAAACCCCGCATGCGAACGGCTTGCGGAAAAAAAGAAACCGAAGAGCTGAGAGAACCACGCGGGAAGAGGACTGCGCAGACGCACAGCGTTCAAAACTCTGTAGTCAGCTAAGAGAAACTCCGCTTACCCGGGATCGCGGCGCTTCCCTGACAGCATGGCTAATTCAGCCCTGCTATCGACGGAAAAACCTGAGAATCTGGAGCCCTTGTCTGACTCTGCTGCCACCACTGTCAAGATAAATTGCCCTTCCTTTCAATACCATGGCTTTACTCAGTCTGGACTGTGAGTTATTGTGATCCCTCCAGTTACTTTTCCCATAGTGCCAGTAAAAAAAGCCAATTAGCCAAAAAAAATCCTTCAAAAATTGGAAGAAGGATCCATCTGAAGAAAATAGAAAAAACCATAAGCATTGTCAAGTTAAGTGTAAAACATTGATATGACAGGCGAAGAGAGAATTTTAAATGAAGTTTGCCGTAGAGGCAAAAACTCATAATAAAAACTTTTAAAATATATCCGAAGCAAGAAGGCTGTGAGGGAGTAGGTTGGACCATTAGATGACCAAGGGGCTAAAAGGGCTCTTGGGAAGATAAGGCCATTGCAGAAAGACTAAATGAATTCTTTGCTTCTGTATTTACTAATGAGGATGTTGGGAAGATACTGGTTCTGGAAATGGTTTTCAGGGGTGATGAGTCAGATGAATTGAACCAAATCACTATGAACCTGGAAGATGTAGTAGGCCAGTTTGACAAACTAAAGGGTAGCAAATCACCTGGACCGGATGGTATGCACCCCAGGGTTCTGAAGGAAATCAAAAATGAAATTTCTGATCTATTAGATAAAATTTGTAACCTATCATTAAAATCAACCATTGTACCTGAACACTGGAGGGTGGCCAATATAACCCCAATTTTTAAAAAGGGTTCCAGGGGGTACCCAGGAAACTATAGACCAGTGAGCCTGACTTCAGTGCCGAGAAAAATAGTGGAAACTATTCTAAAGATCAAAATCACAGAGCATATAGAAAGACATGGTTTAATGGAACACAGACAACATGGATTTACCCAATGGAAGCCTTGCCTCACAAATCTGCTTCATTTTTTGAAGGGGTTAATAAACATGTGGATAAAGGTGAACCGGTAGATGTAGTGTATTTGGATTTTCAGAAGGCGTTTGACAAAGTCCCTCATGAGAGGCTTCTAAGGAAACTAAAAAGTCATGGGATAGGAGGCGATGTCCTTTCGTGGATTACAAACTGATTAAAAGACAGGAAACAGAGAGGAGGATTAAATGGTTAATTTTCTCAGTGGAAAAGGGTAAACAGTGGAGTGTCCCAGGGATGTGTACTTGGACTGGTATTTTTCAATATATTTATAAATGATCTGGAAAGGAATACGATGAGTGAGGTTATCGAACTTGCAGATGATACAAAATTATTCAGAATAGTTAAATCACAAGCGGATTGTGATACATTACAGGAGGACCTTGTGAGACTAGAAGATTGGGCATCCAAATGGTAGATTAAATTTAATGTGGACAAGTGCAAGGTGTTGCATATAGGGAAAAATAACCCTTGCTGTAGTTACACTGTGTTAGGTTCCATATTAGGAGTTACCACCCAGGAAAAAGATCTAGGCATCATAGTAGATAATACTTTGAAATTCCGGCTCAGTGTGCTGCAGAAGTCAAAAACAGCAAACAGAATGTTAGAAATTATTAGGAAGGGAATGGTGAATAAAACGGAAAATGTCATAATGCCTCTGTATCGCTCCATGGTGAGACCGCATCTTGAACACTGTGTACAATTCTGGTCACCGCATCTCAAAAAGATATAGGGGTAGATTTTCAAATACCGCGAAAAGGCGTACTTTTGTTGGCGCTCCAGGCGCAAACAAAAGTACGCTGGATTTTAGTAGAGCGCGGAGCCGCGCATATCCACTAAAATCCTGGATCGGCGCGCGCAAGGCTATGAATTCTGTATAGCCGGCGCGCGCCGAGCCGCGCTGCCTACCCCCGTTCCCTCCAAGGCCGCTCCGAAATCGGAGCGGCCTTGGAGGGAATCCTCTAACGCCCTCCCCTCATCTTCCCCTCCCTTCCTCTATCTAACCCACCCGCCCGGCCCTGTCTACACCCCCCCCTTACCTTTCTCCGGGGATTTACGCCTCCCGGAGGGAGAAGTAAATCCCCGCGCGCCAGCGGGTCTGTTGCGCGCCGGGCCGCGACCTGGGGGCGGGTACGGAGGGCGCGGCCACGCCCCCATACCGCCCCGGGCCGTAGCCACGCCCCCGTACCCGCCCCCCAAACGCTGCCGACACGCCCCCGAAACGCCGCGACGACCGGGCCCGCCCCCGACATGCCCCCCTCGGAGAACCCCGGGACTTACGCGAGTCCCGGGGCTCTGCGTGTGCCGGTAGGCCTATGTAAAATAGGCTCACCGGCGCGCAGGGCCCTGCTCGCCTAAATCCGCCCGGTTTTGGGCGGATTTAGGCGAGCAGGGCTCTGAAAATCCGCCCCATAGTTGCACTGGGAAAGGTACAGAGAAGGGCGACCAAACTGATAAAGGGGATGGAACAGCTCCCCTATAAGGAAAGGCTAATGAGGTTAGGGCATGTCTGGAGTGACGCGGCATTTCAGGGGCGTGGCTGCGGCCTCCGGACCAGCCCCCGGACTGGAACATGGAGCGCGGCAGCCGGCCTGGCGCGCACAAAGTTACGCCTGCTTCCAGCAGACGTAACTTTGCCGACAAAGGTAGGGGGTTTAGATAGGGCCGGGGGGGGGGGGGGTGGGTTAGGTAGGGGAAGGGAGGGGAAGGTGCGGGGGGGGGGGGGTGGAGGGAACGGAGGCAGGCTGTGCGGCTCGGCGCGCGCAGGCTGCTGATTTTGGGCAGCCTGGTGCGCGAAGAAAAGTACGCGTGTGCGCAGATTTATAAAATCTGCCCCAGTGTCTTGAACCCACTAATTTATTTTGCCATTGTGACCAAACCCTCATAGTATTGGCTAAAGAAGGAGGCATATGGGCAACATGTTTCAGGAATGTTTAGGTTGCCACGTGACTCTTATATTTCTAGTGTAAACACCATAAATGTACATAGGAATGGCAAGCATTCGTTCTGAAATGGTTTAATGGTTTCCTATTTCAGCCTGTCTCTGAAAAACAATAAGGATAAAAGGCAGATACCAATTGTCTCCATGCACTACTGCTGAAGATTGGGATGGATATTAACATGGCACCTACACTGTTCAGTTTTTACATCCTGGAAAGATCAAATACAGTATACGCACTCACGCAGTAATAAATCCAAAAGTTCAGGGAAAATAACAATTTAAAGATTTAAACAGTCTTTTATAAAGTAAACCAAACGGAAATACTATACATCCTTAAAAGAAGAATTAATAGCTAAATCCAAAGTTATCTTGTTCAGATGCTCAGCTATCCTATAAGCCCCTGGGAACCTATCTATTGCTTTCCAAGACTGCACAGGGAGAACTATTCTCTCTATAGAAAAATTATCTCCATTTAAAAGTTACTTTCTCCTTCTGCTGGCGTATGACAGGATTATTAACACATGGGTACCATTTCAAGCCAGCCAACGTTTTGTTAAGGAAGGATGTCTCACAAACAGGAGACAGAAAGGACAGTGGAGTAGCTTCATGGTTAGAGGAGCAGCATTCAAGCCAGGGACCAAATCAAACTGCTGCTCCTTGTGTCCTTGGGCAAGCTATTTCACTCTTCCATTACCTCAGGTACAAATTTAGATTGTGAGCCCTCTGGGAATAGGGAAATACCTATAGTACCTGAATGTAATCCACTATGAAGTGCTTGAAAAGCAGAATAAAATGTACAAACATAGATAACTGTAAAATCAGCTAAATGGAAATGCTAAACTATGGAGGGCAAAACATTATTTAACAATGCCACACTCTCTGTTATGAACCCTGCCCACGGGTGGCCGCGAGCAGGTCTCTTACCCTTGCCGCTTTCTCCGATGCGGCTGGATGCCGCCGGTATTGGGCCTCCCTTGCGGCTGGTGCCGTGGATTTAGTTTGCTTCATGCGGCCCGGAGGCCGCCCATTGGATCTGTCTTCACTGCGGCAGGAGCTGCGGAATTTGGCCTGCCTTTTCAGCATGGCACAGAGCCGCCAACGTTTGCTATCGCGGCAGGAGGCTGCCACTGATGTCTTGGTCATCTTCGTGGCCGGAGGCCGCAGTCCTCGGTCTCACCTGGCAGCAGGAGCCGTTCTCGGGGTTTCCTGCAGTGGCAGGAGCCACTGCCGTCGTCGTCGTCAGGGCCTGCTTCTAGGCCCAGCCCTGCTTCTTTCACGCTGACGTCGGTGCAGGGCCGCTGTCCACGGTCCTACACAGCTTCCTGTTTCCTCTCTAGGCGCGTGGCCGCGCCTCTCTTCAGGATTTAAAGGGCCCACGGCCGGATATGCCCTGGGCCCCACCTTCAGACTGTTTCCTGCATCAGCCCTATAAAAGGGCTGTTCCTGCATTTCGTCTTCGCCTTGCATCGGAGTTACGTCGCCTCTGCAGGCTCCTGCCTTCCAGCGCTCCGTCAGGTCCTTTGTGTTTTTCATTGGAGCTCCACATCTCATCCGCTTCTTGTGCCATGTCTTCGTCGCCTGAGGTCCCCGTCCAGGTCTCCTGATGTCTCGTCTGATGTTCCGCTTCCTGATGTTCCAGGTTCCTTGGTGTCCTTCTCCTGTGCTCTTGAGCCTTCTGTTCTGCCAGCGCTTTGGATCTCCGGGTGATGCGTCTTCGTCAATGGAGTTGCCTGCAGTGGACTGATGTCCTGTGCTCCTGAGCGTCCTGTCCTGCCAGACCTTGTGGTGCTCCGGATGACACCGGCTTCGTCGTCGAAGTCCCGCCTCGGCTGGATTAATTCCTGCGCTTGTCCCGCTCTCCGCGTGGTCCGTGACCAGCCTCCTCGGGCTGTGTAGGGCACGCAGTGGGACAGGGTGGTCCGCGATCAGCCCATTGGGTCCACCCGTGAAGGTGGGCTGTGTAGGGCGCCCTGAGAGACAGTGCCAATGTCAACCTTCCCAGCTTCTTGTCTCGTCTGGACTTCGTCAAGTTCCTTGTCTCGTCTGTGATGCCGTCGCATCAGCCCTTCGTCTGTGATGTCTTCGCCTCAGTCATAGTCTCATGTCTTCGTGTCAAGGCCTCCGTCTGCCCTCATCCTCAGGCCGGCCTGCTGCTCCATGCCGATTCTAAGCGGCAGGTCCGAAAGGGCTTGGAACGGTCAGAGGACTGTTCACCTTCCAACATCATCTTTTTGGCTCTGGGAGCTTGCAGGCCTGGCAGAGGGTAAGACCGTGTTCCACCTTGCTGGGACACGCCGCCCCTCGGTTCGGTCCTGGATTCGTCTGGGGTCGGGCCGAGGCCCAAGGACACACAAAAAAACCCTCATGTAACACTCTCCTAGGCAGGACAAATAACTTTTATTTAAGGACTCTTACTGGCTGCCCTGCTGGGCTCAGGATGTTGGTGCCACTGGGTGCGACCCTTCATGCCTGGCAAATGCTACCATCTAAATACAGGTATTTTTTTCTCCCAAGGGTGACCAGCTGCATAACTTTAACATTTAAAGGGAAAACTCCAGTATTATTAAACAGAAGGTCAGAGTTCAATTCAGCAAAACTCTAAAGGTAAACTCCAAACTCATCCTATTCCAAGTTTTCATTTCCCTATCCCTCCCATCTCTTCTAGAATGCCCTCCTCTGCCATCCCCTTCTGTTTTTCTTCCCAGATCACCCTCTCCCTTCATCTTGCACCCCATATCCTCTATTCATCTTCTACCTCTTACTCCCTAACCTCCACTCCCTTCATCTTCTACCTCTTACTCCCTGACCCCCACTCCCTTCATTTTCTACCTCACATCCTCTATTCATCTTTTACCTCTTACTCCCTAACCTCCACTCCCTTCATCTTCTACCTCTTACTCCCTGACCCCCACTCCCTTCATTTTCTACCTCATATCCTCTATTCATCTTCTATCTCGTACTCCCTAACCCCCACTCCCTTCATCTTCTATTCATCTTCTACCTCGTACTCCCTAACCCCCACACCCTTCATCTTCTACCTCATATCCTCTATTCATCTTCTACCTCGTACTCCCTAACCCCCACTCCCTTCATCTTCTACCTCATATCCTATTCATCTTCTAACTCGTACTCCCTGACCCTCTCCCTTCATCTTCTTACTCCCTGACCCCCTCTCCTTTCATCTTGCACCTCATATCATCTAGTCATCTTCAACTGCTTACTCCTTGATTCCCCTCTCCCTTCATCTTCTACCTCTTACTCCTTGATTCCCCTCTCCCTTCATCTTCTACCTCATATCCTCTATTCATCTTCTACCTTACTCTCTATCCCCCACTCCTTTCATCTTGCACCTCATATCCTCTATTCATCTTCTACCTCATACTCCCTGACCCCCTCTACCATCATCTTCTACCTCATACTCCTTGACACCCTCTCCCTTCACCTTCTACCTCATATCCTCTATTCACCTTCTACCTCGTACTCCCTGACCCCCTCTCCCATCATCTTCTACCTTGTACTCGACACCCTCGCCCATCATCTTCTACCTCATATCCTCTCTTCATCTTCTACCTCATACTCCTTGACACCCTCTGCCTTCACCTTCTACCTCATATCCTCTATTCATCTTCTACTTCGTACTCCCTGACCCTCTCCCTTCATCTTCTTACTCCCTGACCCCCTCTCCTTTCATCTTGCACCTCATATCATCTAGTCATCTTCAACTGCTTACTCCTTGATTCCCCTCTCCCTTCATCTTCTACCTCTTACTCCTTGATTCCCCTCTCCCTTCATCTTCTACCTCATATCCTCTATTCATCTTTTACCTTACTCTCTATCCCCCACTCCTTTCATCTTGCACCTCATATCCTCTATTCATCTTCTACCTCATACTCCCTGACCCCCTCTACCATCATCTTCTACCTCATACTCCTTGACACCCTCTCCCTTCACCTTCTACCTCATATCCTCTATTCACCTTCTACCTCGTACTCCCTGACCCCCTCTCCCATCATCTTCTACCTTGTACTCGACACCCTCGCCCATCATCTTCTACCTCATATCCTCTCTTCATCTTCTACCTCATACTCCTTGACACCCTCTGCCTTCACCTTCTACCTCATATCCTCTATTCATCTTCTACTTCGTACTCCCTGAGCCCCTCTCCCACCATCTTCTACCTCGTACTCCTTGACCCCCTCTCCCATCATCCTCTACCTCATATCCTCTCTTCATCTTCTACCTCATACTCCCTGACCCCCTCTCCTTTCACCTTCTACCTGGTGGAAAGAGGATAACCAATGGGACAGTGCTATTTCAGGGTACAAATTATATTGCAATGATAGGGAGGATCAACTTGGTGGGGGTGTGGCACTTTATGTCCGGGAGGTTATAGAGTCCAACAGGATAAAGTTCATACACGAGACTAAATGCTCAGTAGAATCTATATGGGTAGAAATCCCATGTGTATTGGGTAAGAGTATAGTGATAGGAGTATACTACTGTCCACCTGGACAAAATGGTCAGACAGATGATGAAATGCTAAGAGAAATCAGGGAAGCTAACCAATGTGGCAGTGAAATAATAATGGGAGATTTTAATTACCTTACTCACACAAGGGAGTCAGTGGTTAACCACAACACAGAATCAAATAACCAAAAAATGTGGAACCCAAATAACATTTGAATTGTTATTTGGGTTCCACATTTTTGGTTATTAGATTTTAATTACCCCAATATTGACTGGGTAAATGTAACATCAGGACTTGCTAGAGACATAAAGTTCCTGGATGTAATAAATGACTGCTTCATGGAGCAATTGGTTCAGGAATCAACAAGAGAGGGAGCTATTTTAGATTTAATTCTTAGTGGAACGCAGGATTTGGTGACAGAGGTAACTGTGGTGGGGCCACTTGGCAATAGTAATCATAACATGATCAAATTTAAACTAATAACTGGAAGGGGGACCATAAGTAAATCTACAGCTCTAACACTAAATTTTCAAAAGGGAAACTTTGATAAAATGATGAAAATAGTTACAAAAAAACTGAAAGGTGCAACTGCCAAGGTTAAAAGTGTTGAACAGGCATGGACATTGTTTAAAAATACAATCCTAGATGTGCAGTCCAGGTGTATTCCACGCATTAAGAAAGGTGGAAGGAAGGCAAAAAGATTACCAGCATGGTTAAAAGGTGAGGTGAAAGAGGCTATTTTAGCCAAAAAAACATCCTTCAAAAATTGGAAAAAGGATCTATCTGAAGAAAATAGGATAAAGCAAGCTATACTCTCATATTGCTATCTTAATCAACTTTCAGTCCAAAAACTCAAAAAGATATGAAGATGAACAACAAGATCTCATCTCCAAATAATCTACCTACATCCTCTAAGAAACATTCATCCTCGAAACCTCCACACAAACTAAATCAACCAATAAACTACAAAAACAACACACATAACCAACTCTCAAACTATATGCTTCTCATTCATACTCATCAATACTCGTTCTATAATAAAAAAAATCCCTCTATTCAATGACCTACTCAGTGACCACAAACCAGATTTCATTGCAATTACAGAAACCTGGCTCAAAAACACGGATTCCGTTCTAATAAACCAACTATCCAACCAAGATTACAACACCTCTTCAATCCCCAGAAAAAAATAAAAAAAGGAGGTGGCTTAATGCTTATGTCTAAAAAAAAGCCTGCAACTAACACTTCGCCTATCTAACATTCCTCCACCATTGGAAATTGCTTTATATGACTCACCAAAACTGCAAATATGCCTCATTTACTGTCCTCCAGGAGCACTCGATAAAAACTGCTCACCTCTAATTGAATATATTATGAACAACATCTCCCTCAACAAACCCATAATCATACTTGGTGATTTCAACTTACCAACTCACTCAAAACCTGCCAAACTATCATTGATGCACTATCAACTCTATATCTAGAACAAATAATCCAATCTCCAACTCATAAAGCAGGCCAAACAATTGACCTCATTTTTGACAACACTGAAATCTGGAAATCATTCTCTACCCACACCACAGAGATACCCTGGTCCGACCACCATCTAATCCAAGCTAACTTACATACCAACATCAACCTTAAACCTCCTCAAATTACCCCAAACAAAATATCCTACCATCCACCATTCAACATAGAACTTTTACAAAAAAACTCTTCAATCCGAATTAAACAACATCAATCTATCTAGCTCCGAGAACGCTACCTCATCATGGCTAAACATCACAAAACAAGTTGCAGACAACATCAATCCCATTATTACAAAGACTAAACAACAACCCAAACGCAACAGCCAATGGTATAATGAAAATATCAGAACTGCCAAACGCAAACTCCGAAAAAAAGAAAGAGAATGGAGAAAAAACAAAAATACTACCACACTAAATAATTATCGGAACAACTTAGCTCAATATAAAAAATATCATCAACAATGCGAAAAAGGAATTCTTCTCCAACAAAATCTCCAAATTTCATCATAACCCCAGAATGTTATTCACAATAGTTCAGAAACTTACCAAAACCACCCAAGAGTCTTCATGCACCAAACATGGAAGCGATGACTTTGCTGATTTCTTCAACAACAAAATATCTCATCTAATCCAATCCAACATAACAACAACCAGAACACCAAACTTAACAACAATATAACCTCATCACAGTCAAACTTTGACACTGCCTCCACCATTGAAATTCAATCTATAATAAATAAAATGAACCCCGCCAGCCATCCATTAGACAACATCCCAATAACAACCCTCAAATCAATTGAACCTACCATATCAAAAACCATCACCAAAATTGTCAATTTATCACTGACCGAAGGCAACTACCCCAAATGCCTCAAATCTGCTGTCATCAAACCAGTCCTTAAAAAGAACCACCTAGATCTGGAAATCCTTACCAACTACCGTCCCATATCAAACCTTTCGTTCATAGCCAAAACAATTGAAAAAGTCGTACACACTCAACTAGATGACTACCTGGAGACAAACAGCATCCTACCTCCATCCCAATATGGTTTTAGAAAAAACTTAAACACGGAATCTCTCCTCATCTCCCTAAATGACATTATTATAAGAGGCTTGGACAAAGGTGAAAAATACTTGCTCATTCTTCTTGACCTTTCAGCCGCCTTCGACACAGTGAACCACAATATACTATTGGAGCGACTATCCCAAATTGGTTTAACTGGCAATATCTTACGTTGGTTTTCTTCCTATTTATCTGATCGAACATACCAAGTATTAATCAACAACAACCTATCAAAAATAATCAACCTCAACACTGGAGTCCCTCAAGGATCAGCTTTATCAGCCACCCTTTTCAACATATACCTTCTCCCCATCTGCCAACTATTAAAAGAATATGAAATCACACACTTCCTCTATGCTGATGACATTCAGCTCCTCATTCCCATACAAAATTCGATTGAAGACCCCTACAAGAAAACCTCAGAACTACTTATCTCAATCAAACATCTCCTAAATTCCCTGAAACTCATAATCAACTTTGACAAAACTGAAATAATACTAAAGGATAAAAAACCCAAACCAACTCCGCCACCCCTGACAATACTTGACACTCAACGCACAATAAAGCTCTGGAATTTGTTGCCAGAGGATATGGTTAGTACAGTTAGTGTAGCTGGGTTAAAAAAAGGTTTGGATAAGTTCTTGGAGGAGAAGTCCATTAATGGCTATTAATCAATTATACTTAGGGAATAGCCAGTGCTATTAATTGCATCAGTAGCATGGGTTCTTCTTAGTGTTTGGATAATTGCCAGGTTCTTGTGGCCTGGTTTTGGCCTCTGTTGGAAACAGGATGCTGGGCTTGATGGACCCTTGGTCTGACCCAGCATGGCAATTTCTTATGTTCTTATGATAACTATACTCCCTACCACCCACACCAGGAACCTCGGAGTTATCATTGATAAAGAACTTTCTTTCAAGAAACACATAGCAAATAAAACTAAAGAAGGATACCACAGACTCCTAACCCTAAGACACCTGAAACCATTTCTCAACTCCTACAATTTTAGAACTGTACTACAACTTCTTATCTTCTCCACCTTCGACTATTGCAATTCCTTACTAATTGGAATACCTTTTTCATCCCTCAAACCACTCCAAATTCTGCAGAACTCAGCTGCCAGAGTCCTAACTGGAACAAAAAGAAGGGAACATATAACACCAATATTGACCTCACTTCACTGGCTCCCTATTACTGTACGTATTGCTTACAAATCAATGACCATAATCCACAAAATCCTAAACAATGATCATCAAGGTCTTAACACCCTAAACATAATCCCTCAAAATCATAAGAACATAAGAAAATGCCATACTGGGTCAGACCAAGGGTCCATCAAGCCCAGCATCCTGTTTCCAACAGTGGCCAATCCAGGCCATAAGAACCTGGCAAATACCCAAAAACTAAGTCTATTCCATGTTACCATTGTTAATGGCAGAGGCTATTCTCTAAGTGAACTTAATAGCAGGTAATGGACTTCTCCTCCAAGAACTTATCCAATCCTTTTTTAAACACAGCTATACTAACTGCACTAACCACATCCTTTGGCAACAAATTCCAGAGTTTAATTGTGCGTTGAGTAAAAAAGAACTTTCTCCGATTAGTTTTAAATGTGCCCCATGCTAACTTCATGGGCTATCTGAAAGAGTAAATAACCGATTCACATCTATCCATTCTAGACCTCTCATGATTTTAAACACCTCTATCATATCCCCCCTCAGTCGTCTCTTCTCCAAGCTGAAAAGTCCTAACCTCTTTAGTCTTTCCTCATAGGGGAGTTGTTCCATTCCCCTTATCATTTTGGTAGCCATTCTCTGTACCTTCTCCATCGCAATTATATCTTTTTTGAGATGCGGCGACCAGAATTGTACACAGTATTCAAGGTGCGGTCTCACCATGGAGCGATACAGAGGCATTATGACATTTTCCGTTTGATTCACCATTCCCTTTCTAATAATTCCCAACATTCTGTTTGCTTTTTTGACTGCCGCAGCACACTGTACCGACGATTTCAATGTGTTATCCACTATGACACCTAGATCTCTTTCTTGGGTTGTAGCACCTAATATGGAACCCAACATTATGTAATTATAGCATGGGTTATTTTTCCCTATATGCATCACCTTGCACTTAGCCACATTAAATTTCATCTGCCATTTGGATGCCCAATTTTCCAATCTCACAAAGTCTTCCTGCAATTTATCACAATCTGATTATGATTTAACTACTCTGAACAATTTTGTGTCATCTGCAAATTTGATTATCTCACTCGTCGTATTTCTTTCCAGATCATTTATAAATATATTGAAAAGTAAGGGTCCCAATACAGATCCCTGAGGCACTCCACTGTCCACTCCCTTGCACTGAGAAAATTGCCCATTTAATCCTACTCTCTGTTTCCTGTCTTTTAGCCAGTTTGCAATCCACGAAAGGACATCGCCACCTATCCCATGACTTTTTACTTTTCCTAGAAGCCTCTCATGAGGAACTTTGTCAAACGCCTTCTGAAAATCCAAGTATACTATATCTACGGGTTCACCTTTATCCACATGTTTATTAACTCCTTCAAAAAAGTGAAGCAGATTTGTGAGACAAGACTTGCCCTTGGTAAAGCCATGCTGACTTTGTTCCATTAAACCATGTCTTTCTATATGTTCTGTGATTTTGATGTTTAGAACACTTTCCACTATTTTTCCTGGCACTGAAGTCAGGCTAACCGGTCTGTAGTTTCCCGGATCGCCCCTGGAGCCCTTCTTAAATATTGGAGTTACATTTGCTATCGTCCAGTCTTTAGGTACAATGGATGATTTTAATGATAAGTTACAAATTTTTACTAATAGGTCTGAAATTTCATTTTGTAGTTCCTTCAGAACTCTGGGGTGTATACCATCCGGTCCAGGTGATTTACTACTCTTCAGTTTGTCAATCAGGCCTACCACATCTTCTAGGTTCACCGTGATTTGATTCAGTCCATCTGAATCATTACCCATGAAAACCTTCTCCTTTACGGGTACCTCCCCAACATCCTCTTCAGTAAACACCGAAGCAAAGAAATCATTTAATCTTTCCGCGATGGCCTTATCTTCTCTAAGTGCCCCTTTAACCCCTCAATCATCTAACGGTCCAACTGACTCCCTCACAGGCTTTCTGCTTCGGATATATTTAAAAAAGTTTTTACTGTGAGTTTTTGCCTCTACAGCCAACTTCTTTTCAAATTCTCTCTTAGCCTGTCTTATCAATGTCTTACATTTAACTTGCCAATGTTTATGCTTTATCTTATTTTCTTCTGTTGGATCCTTCTTCCAATTTTTGAATGAAGATCTTTTGGCTAAAATAGCTTCTTTCACCTCCCCTTTTAACCATGCCGGTAATCGTTTTGCCTTCTTTCCACCTTTCTAGAATGGTATTTTTTAACAATGACCACGCCTCTTGGACATTTTTTACTTTTGTAGCTGCTCCTTTCAGTTTTTTTCTAACAATTTTTCTCATTTTATCAAACTTTCCCTTTTGAAAGTTTAGCACGAGAGCCTTGGATTTGCACACTGTTCCTTTTCCAGTCATTAAATCAAATTTGATCATATTATGATCACTATTGCCAAGCGGCCCCACCACCGTTACCTCTCTCACCAAGTCCTGTGCTCCACTGAGAATTAGATCTAAAATTGCTCCCTCTCTCGTCGATTCCTGAACCAATTGCTCCATAAAGCTATCATTTATTCCATCCAGGAATGTTATCTCTCTAGCGTGACCCGATGATACATTTACCCAGTCTATATTGGGGTAATTGAAGTCTAAACACCACACGGGCTGGATCTGCACTTTCAATCCAAAGTCCAAAAACACAACAAGTGCAGAAATCTTATCAGATCCAAGATTTATTAGAATTCTGACACGGTTCATATGGCAACTCCACTGTAAATTTTCGCGTATAATTCCACACACAGGTAGGGGTCCCCCGACACGGACCCCATGTTTCGCCCACTGGCTGCGTCGGGAGGGACAACACCATATCCGAAGCAAGAAACCTGTGAGGGAGTCGGTTGGACCATTAGATGACGGAGGGGTTAAATGAGCTCTTAGGGAAGATAAGGCCATTGCAGAAAGACTAAATGAATTCTTTGCTTCGGTGTTTACTGAAGAGGATGTTGGGGAGATACCAGTTGCTAGGAGTGGGTGATGAGTCAGACGAACTGAACCAAATCACTGTGAACCTGGAAGATGTAGTAGGCCAGATTGACAAACTAAAGAGTAGCAAATCACCTAGACCGGATGGTATGCATCCTAGGGTATTGAAGGAACTAAAAAATGAAATTTCTGATCTATTAGTTAAAATTTGTAACCTATCATTAAAATCATCTATTGTACCTGAGGACTGGAGAGTTGCCAATGTAACCCCAACATTTAAAAAGGGCTCCAGGGGTGATCCGGGAAACTATAGACCAGTGAGCCTGACTTCAGTGCCAGGAAAAATAATGGAAACTATTCTAAAGATCAAAATCGTAGAGCATATAGAAAGACATGGTTTAATGGACACAGTCAACATGGATTTACTCATGGGAAGTCTTGCCTAACAAATCTGCTTCATTTTTTTGAAGGGGTTAATAAACATGTGGATAAAGGTGAACCAGTAGATGTAGTGTATTTGGATTTTCAGAAGGCGTTTGACAAAGTCCCTCATGAAAGGTTTCTAAGAAAACTAAAAAGTCATGGGATAGGAGGCGATGTCCTTTTGTGGATTACAATCTCATTAAAATACAGGAAACAGAGAGTAGGATTAAATGGTCAATTTTCTCAGTGGAAAAGGGTAAACAGTGGAGTGCATCAGGGATCTGTATTTGGACTGGTGCTGTTCAATATATTTATAAATGATCTGAAAAGGAATATGACGAGTAAGGTTATCAAATTTGCGGATGATACAAAATTATTCAGAGTAGTTAAATCACAAGAGGAGTGTGATACATTACAGGAGGACCTTGCAAGACTGGAAGATTGGGCATCCAAATGACAGATGAAATTTAATGTGGACAAGTGCAAGGTGTTGCATATAGGGAAAAATAACCCATGCTATAGTTATACAATGTTGGGTTCCATATTAGGAGCTACCACCCAAGAAAGAGATCTGGGCGTCATAGTGGATAACACATTGAAATCATCGGTTCAGTGTGCTGCGGCAGTCAAGAAAGTAAACAGAATGTTGGGAATTATTAGAAAGGGAATGGTGAATAAAACGGAAAATGTCATAATGCCTCTGTATCGCTCCATGATGGGACCGCACCTTGAATACTGTGTACAATTCTAGTCACCGCATCTCAAAAAAGACTTAATTGGTTATGTTTATCATTATTGTTACTACAACATGTTTTTTTATATCTAATAACCTCTTTGTTAAAATTTATTCCTTTGTAAACCGTTATGATGGCTTTCCGAATAACAGTATATAAAACTCTTCAAATAAATAAATAAATAAGTATAGTTGCGATGGAGAAGGTACAGAGAAGGGCAACCAAATGATAAAGGGAATGGAACAGCTCCCCTATGAGGAAAGGCTGAAGAAGTTGGGGCTGTTCAGCTTTGAGAAGAGATGGCTGAGGTGGGATATGATAGAGGTCTTTAAGATCATGAGAGGTCTTGAACGAGTAGACATGAATTAGTTATTTACACTTTCAGATAATAGATGGAACAGGGGGCATTCCATGAAATTAGCAAGTAGCACATTAAGACTAATAGGAGAAAATTCTTTTTCACTCAACGTACAATTAAGCTCTGGAATTTGTTGCCAGAGGATGTGGTTAGTGCAGTTAATGTAGCTGGGTTCAAAAAAGGTTTGGATACGTTCTTGCAAAAGAAGTCCATTAACTGCTATTAATCAAGTTTACTTAGCTAATAGCCACTGCTATTAATTGCATCAGTAGCATGGGATCTTCTTGGTGATTGGGTACTTGCCAGGTTCTTGTGACCTGGTTTGGCCTCTGTTGGAAACAGGATGCTGGGCTTGATGGACCCTTGGTGTGACCCAGCATGGCAATTTCTTATGTTCTTATGTACTCCCTGAACCTCTCTCCCTTCATCTTCTACCTCATATCCTCTATTCATCTTCTAACTCTTACTCCATGACCCCTCTCCCTTCATTTTCTACTTCATACTCCCTGACCCCCTCTCCCTTCACCTTCTATCTCATGCTCCCTGACCTCCTCTCCCTTCATCTTCTACTTCGTACTCCCTAACCCCCTCTCTTTTCATCTTGAATATCATATCCTCCCTTCACAAGAACAAAATAACATAAGAAAATGCCATACTGGGTCAGACAAAGGGTCCATCAAGCCCAGCATCCTGTTTCCAACAGGATGCTGGGCTTCATATCCTCTCATCTTCTACCTTACTCCCTGACCCCCCTCTCCCTTCTACCTCATACTCCCTGACCCCTCTCCCTTCACCTTCTACCTCATACTCCCTGATCCCCTCCTTCACCTTCTACCTCATACTCCCTGATCCCCTCCTTCACCTTCTTCCTTGTACTCCTGACCCCCCTTTCCCTTCACCTTGTATCTTATATCCTTTCTTCATCCTCTACCTCGTACTCCCTGACCCCCTTCTCCATCTTGTACCTCATATCCTCTTCACCTTCTACTTAGTATTCCCTGACCCCCTCTTCATCTTCTACCTCATACTCCCTGACCCCCTCTCCCTTCATCTTGTACCTCATATCCTCCTTTATCTTCTTCCTCATACTCCCTGATCCCCTCTCCCTTCACCCTCTACGTCGTACTCCCTGAACCCCTCTCGTCTTCTTCCTCGTATTCCGACCCCTCTCCCTTCATCTTGTACCTCATATCCTCCTTCTTCTTCCTCGTATTCCCTGACCCCCTCTCCCTTCATCTTCTACTTCATATTCCCTGACCCCTCTCCCTTCATCTTCTAACTCATATCTTCCATCTTCTACCTTGTACTACTTGACCCCTTCTCCCTTCATCTTCTAACTCATATCCTCCTTCATCTTCTACCTTGTACTCCCTGACCTTCTCCCTTCATCTTGTACGTCATATCCTACCTTCACCTTCTACCTAGTATTCCCTGACCCTCTTCCATCTTCTACCTCATACTCCTTGACCCCCTTCATCTTGTACCTCGTACTCCCTGACCCCCTCTCCCTTCATCTTGTACCTCATATCCTCCTTCTTCTACCTTATTCTCCCTGACCGCCTTCCCTGCATCTTGTACCTCATATCCTCTCTTCATCTTGTACCTCGTACTCCGACCCCCTCTCCCTTCACCTTCTGTTTGGTATTCCCTGACCCCCTCTCCCTTTATCTTGTACCTCGTAGTCCCTAACCCTCTCTCCCTTCATCTTGTTCTTCATATCCTCTCTTCTTCTACCTGTTACTCCCTGACCCCCTCCCCCTTGCTTCATCGTCTACCTTGTAGGCTCTGCTGCCTTCCTTCTATTGCCATGCACCTACCACCCTGTCCGTGATGAGGTATAGCGTAACCTTTCTTCCAAGCCTGCCATTTTGGGGTTTCCTCCTAAGATCTCTGGTCTTAGACCTTTGTTTCGGGCGCATCACGTATAATTTGAAATATGAGAATCGTCTTCGCTACCCACATACGGAGGAGGTAGAGCAGAGGCGCGCGCCTCAAGCGGGAAACAGGCAGCGCTCGCAGAACAGCGCAGAATCCGCGTCCCACCCGCCCGCCCCGGCACGTGACGTGCGCACAAGGGCACGTGCCGAGCTCCTGGGCCGGTTCTTGGCGCAGGCGCGGACGTTTCCCGCCCTCTGCTTCGGCTCCGCGGGCGGGCTCGCGTCCTCTCAGCGCCCTCCCATCCGCACAGTCGCCGGGCTGCACGCGCAGGTAAGCAGGCTGAGAGCCTTGAACCACCTTCGCTCCATAGGTGACTGCCTGTGCCACAAATGTAAAAAAAAAAAACAAAACAATGTTTGTTGCCATGTAAATGTAACTTAGCATCATTAAATGAAAGGAAAGTGAATATACATCAGGATCTGTACACAGACCCGAAAATCGAAGTGGAGGTCAGGCTCTCTTGGCTGTCGATGGACCTCTTCTGCTGTTCGCCCAAGGAAGTTAGTTTTATTTGATAAATCGCCTCTTTTTGTTTAAAATCATAACATATTCGAGTAAAGATAAAAACTAACATGCATATATAAAATATACCAAATAATTTATAATTACAAATAAGTCATTAAACAAAGAGGTGCCCAGCGTGGTCGGCGGGGCGTCCTGAGGAGGAGAGGCCAGACCTGAGTGTGTGTGTGAGAGAGAGAGAGAGAGAATAGTTTGGCTGCCCTGTGTGTGAGCAAGCGCACACACAGGTGTGCCCTGTGTGTGAGCAAGCGCACACATCTGTGTTAAAGCAGCGATTCTCCACCGGTGTGTTGCAGCTCCGGTGTCCCGCTACCCCTCCCCCCTGTTCCTTCGCCCGCCGGCCAATGGGAAGCTTCCTTTCTTCCTGTCCTGTGCAGGCCAATCGGAAGCCTCCTCCCTTCTACCTGCCAGTGGAAGTAGGAAGAAACATAGAAATGACGGCAGAAAAAGACCAAATGGCCCATCTAGTCTGCCCAGCAAGCTCCCACACTTATCTGTTTCATCAACCACCAAGTTCAGGGCCCTTGTTGGTAACTGTTTGATTCAAATTTCCTGCCAACTTCTGTCATTGGTGCAGAGAGTAATGTTGGAGTTGCATCAAAGGTGAGCATAAGGCTTAATGGTTAAGGGTAGTAACCGCCGCATCATGCAAGTTACCCCAATACTTGGTTACCCAGACTGCACAGATCAATGCCTTGTTGGATGTTGTCTGAATGTAAATCCTCTTTTCCACATTTCCCCCTACCTTTGAAGCAGACAGCAACGCTAGATATGTATTCAAAGTGAAGTATCAGGCTTAATTGGTTTAGAGTAGTAACCGCCGCAATAAGCAAGCTACCCCCATGCTTATTTGTTTACCCGGACTGTGTAGTTCAGTCCTTGTTGGTTGTTGTCTGAATTCAAATCCTCTTTTTCACATTTCTTCTTGCCGTTGAAGCAGAGAGCAATGTTGGAGTTGCATTAACCATGTGATGGCTTATTGAGTAAGGATAGTAATAACCAGGTAGTAGCCACCATTCCAGCAAGCCACCCCCATGGCTCTACTCTTCATTCCCATCCTCTAGCCTTTATGGATCCACAGTGTTTATCCCATGCCCTTTTGAATTCCTTCACGGTTTTAGTCTTCACCACTTCCTCCGGAAGGGCATTCCAGGCATCCACCACCCTCTCCGTGAAGAAATACTTCCTGACATTGGTTCTGAGTCTTCCTCCCTGGAGTTTCAAATTGTGACCCCCTAGTTCTACTGATTTTTTTCCAACAGAAAAGGTTTGTTGTTGACCTTGATTATTAAAACCTTTCAAGTATCTGAAAGTCTGCATCATATTGTTATGGTTAAGCGGTGTTTGGGTGGATTCTTGGGTACTGAGGCAGATGACCACACCCACGGGGAGGAGCCCCATGAGGCGCCACAGTACTGGGCTAAATGCAGACGCACAAACACAGAGTTAGTTCTTTTATTAAACAGCTTGAAGTGTACCACCAGAGGTGGCAGTAGTGAGGTAGTCTGGATGTAGCAGTCTCAGGACCCTCGGCAGAGGGAACCCTTCTCACCCCGTTGGTATAGAGGAATTCCAGTACAGGTCTCCCAGCAAGGCAGCGCTGTGGATGAGATAGACTGAGCGTTAGATTACTCACTATATGGTTGCTGTTAGTATGCGATTCCACCAGGATAGAAGAAGTTGGTAGCGGCACCGAGGCAGGGAGAGCAGGCCCACAAGGAGCGAGTACATGATCCCTGTAAGGCACCTGAAATAAAGCAGAAGGCCCCCGAGGAGCGGGTACCCAGGTTAGCAATACCCCGAAGGGCAGAGAGAGAGCTTCCAGCGGCAGCACAGAAGCGGCAGAGTAGCTTAGACCGACCAAAACCAATCCTTTGCTAACTCAACGAGCTAGCAACAAAGTACAGGCTATATACCCGGATGGCTTGACGTCAGTAGAGGGGAACACCCCTGAGGTTCGCGCCAATGCTGGAATAAAGACGTGTGTGACGTGCACGTGCACACCCTAGTAGGCCCTTGGGAGGAGCATGGCGGGAGGCAGCACCATAGCCATTCTGGGGATGCCGGAATGGTCGGCTTGCAGATACGGCGGTAGCCATTTTCCCAAGGTAAGCGGGAGGAGCCGTGAACAAGTTGAGGCAAACAGGGCGAAGCCGTCTAGCATCGACGTACGCAACAGTACCCCCCTTCAAAGGACGTCCTCCGGACTTCCTACCTGGTCTTGGTTTCTGAGGATGCATCTATGGAAATCTTGTAGCAACTCTTTATCCGGTATATTAGCCAAAGGTGTCCAAAGAGTTATCTTCAGGTCCATAACCTTCCCCTGATAGGAGGTATTCCCATACTCTGCCTCTTTTTCTTACGTTAAGGACAGCATCTACCTTGTCCTTGATGTCTTCTTCTGCATCTATTGGTGTAGGTTCAGGTGTCTTGTTAGAGAACTCACTAAGGATCAATGGCTTCAATAGTGAGATGTGGAACGCATTATGGATCTTCAGTGTAAGTGGTAGCTTCAGACTATAGGTGAGATTGCCTAATCGTCGGAGAATGGAAAAAGGTCCAACGAAGCGTGGAGCGAAGCGAGTTGAAGGTATTTTAAGTCTTAAGTGCTCAGACTTTGTCACCAGGCTGGAAATCTGGAGCCTTGCAGTGGTGAGCATCGTATCCTTTCTTAGCTCGAAATCCTGCTTTGAGAAGCATCTCTTTGGTCTGAGTCCAGAGTTGTTGGATATCTTTGGCAGTCGATTGAGCTGCCGGGGACGACACGGACAGTGGAAGTGGCATAATGGTAGTCGTCCTTAAACCACTTCGAATGGTGTTGATCCAGTGGATGTTGCTGGATGAGAGTTGATGGCGAATTCAGCCTAGGGCAACAGTTCTGCCCAATCATTCAGGCGAGTGTTCACGTAGGCACAAATGAATTGCTTGAGTGTCCTATTCATCCTCTCTGTTTGCCCGTTAGATTGAGGATGGCATGCTGAGGTGAAGTCGAGAGAAATGTCAAACTTCTTGCACAATGCCTTCCAGAATTTAGCTGTGAATTGGACTCCGCGATCGGAGACTATGTGCTTAGGCATGCCATGTAGGTGGAAGATGTGTGTGATGAAGAGCTAGGCTAGCTCCATAGCTGTGGGTAAACCGGGGAGAGCCACGAAGTGAGCCATCTTTGAGAACCGATCTACAGTTACCCAAATCGTGTTGTTTCCTCCTGAGAGTGGTAAGTCCACCACAAAGTCTGTGGCAATGTGTGTCCATGGCTCGTCTGGTACTGGTAAGGGTTGGAGTAGACCCCAAGGACGACCAGGTGGCGTCTTCTGACTGGCACAATTTGCGCAGGAAGCAACGTAGGAGAATGTGTCTTCCTTCATGGTGGGCCACCAGTAAAACTTTTGTAGTTTAGACAGAGTTCTGCATTGACCAGGGTGTCCAGCCAGTTTAGAGTCATGAGCCCATGCTAACAACATTTTTCTGAGGTTCTTGGGTACGATGTTTTTTCCTGCAGGTACTGAATGAGTAGCTGCCAAAATGACTTTTTCGGGTCAATGATGTATTGTGGTTCCTCTGGTATATCCTCAGAGAGGAATGAGCGAGATAAGGCATCTGCTCTGATGTTTTTATCTCTAGGGCGGTATTTCAGCACAAAGTCGAATCTGTTGAAAAACAGAGACCATCTCGCATGCCTATGGTTTAGGCGCTGTGCGTGGCGGAGGTACTCTAAATTCTTATGGTCTGTGAAGCCTGTGACTTGATGTTGCGCTCCTTCGAGCCAAGGGCGCCACTCCTCGAATGCCATCTTTATTGCCAGGAGCTCTTTATCTCCTATTCCATAATTTTTCTCTGCAGGAGAGAAACGACGAGAGAAGAATGAGCATGGGTGTAATGCCTTGGAATCCCCGGCTTGGCTTAGCACGGCCCGTACGCCAACGTCTGAGGCATCGACCTCAACAATGAAGGGCTTAGTGAGATCCAGGTATCGGAGACACGGCTTGCTCAAAAAGGCATCTTTTAGTTTCTGGAATGCAGATATAGCCTCCGTAGACCAATTAGCAACATTGGCACCTTTCTTCGTCATCGCTATGAGCGGAACAGTGAGCGAGGAGTAGTTCTTGATGAAAGACCTGTAATAGTTGGTGAAACCTAAAAAACATCTGAGAGCCTTCAGACCCGTGGGTTGAGCCCAGTTCTTTATTCTCTCCAGCTTCTGTGGATCCATTTGGAACCCATGGTTGGAAACAATGTAGCAACAAAACAAACAAAGAGCTTCGTTGCGAACCTATATGTCCAAATCGCCAAAACAACAAAAGGTATTGCTTAGACACATCCAAAAATGCTCTTCACCAACCAAAAATTATTGTATGAGCCGGAACCGCATCAGCAAGCCTTAGACGACGTGCTTAGTAGTGAGCTAAGCCGTCCGGTCTTCTCTATCATTTGCCGTCCGACAAAAACTTATAATTGGCACCATCCGGTGATCACAATATTTCAAGTCCTTTATCTATGCCCATATAGAAACATAGAAACATAGAAATGACGGCAGAAGAAGACCAATCGGCCCATCCAGTCTGCCCAGCAAGCCTCACACTTCTTTTTTTCTCATACTTTTCTGTTTCTCTTGGCTCCTAGTAACCTTTGGTTCTATTTCCCTTTCACCCCCACCATTAATGCAGAGAGCAGTAATGGAGCTGCATCCAAGTGAAATATCAAGCTTGATTAGTTAGGGGTAGTAACCGCTGCAATAAGCAAGCTTCACCCATGCTTATTTGTTTTACCCAGACTATGTTATTCAGCCCTTATTGGTTGTTTTTCTTCTCCCCTGCCATTGTAGCAGAGAGCTATGCTGGATAAGCGTGAACTATTAGTTTTACTTCTCCCCTGCCGTTGAAGCAGAGAGCTATGCTGGATATGCGTGAAGTATCAGTTTTACTTCTCCCCTGTCGTTGAAGCAGGGAGCTATGCTGGATATGCGTGAAGTATCAGTTTTACTTCTCCCCTGTCGTTGAAGCAGGGAGCTATGCTGGATATGCGTGAAGTATTCGTTTTACTTCTCCCCTGCCGTTGAAGCAGAGAGCTATGCTGGATATGTGTGAAGAATTAATTTACAAATCTCCAGAAATGCATTTAAGAATTGACTCGAACGGCCGTGTTTCGCAACTCGAGGTTGCTTCATCAGGAGCCAATGTAACATAAAATCTTTTTCAACTAGGACGCTGAGTCTCCATCATTTTCTGACTGTGTCGGGCTGATATAGGTGAAGCTCCAGCGGCCTCTAGCTTCAGCCCACTCCACCTGCTGACGGAGATCCGTAGGTCCTCGCCTAAGGGTTGCGTCAACCCCACCTCAGCCCAAGGGTCCACCTCCAACACAACAATTACCATTTCTCATAAAACGTCAAACAATAAAATCAAGAAATATAAAATATCAATCATAATAGTAAAACTGTAGGATAAATATTTCAAATCAGATGATGAATGGAATAGCATTCAATAATTAAAAACTCAAAAATTTTTACAAATTTACAAAGCACCAATAAAATATTTCAAACTAGGGTGAGACCTCATGATGTTCTGAACCTAGCAGTAACTCAGAGGATCTCCCGCCTGACCTCTACTTTTATTTTTTTTAACTTTATTTTTATTAGCATTTAAATTCATTTACATGAAATAATGGCAAGCAAAAATGAAATATAATAAGAATAAACGTCAAAACACAATACCGGAAATAACGATTATTATATATTCCAAGTTCCCATAAAAAAGCAATCACAGAGGTAACAAAAGATAACACAACATCAAAAGGAAAACCAATCATATTGTCAAATGCCACCCAAGCATTAACTAATTCCATGCCCCACTAACCTCATAATGGGACTACAAATCATACTGGCTTATCAGAAAGAAACTGTCTCTAAATGAGCTGGGTCAGAAAAGATACATTTATTCCCCTGGTATACTATAATACACTTGCAAGGAAATTTTAAGAAAAAGGAAGCATCGAATGCAAATGAATGCTGAAAATAAATCTTCTTCTCATTTGGGTCTTCTTAGCCCACATCAGGAGATCCTTATTCATTAAGAATTTTCTTTTTATCAGAAATATAACATTTAGAAAGTTTAACATAGAAACATAGAAACATAGAAATGACGGCAGAAGAAGACCAACCGGTCCATCCAGTCTGCCCAGCAAGCTTCACACATTTGTTCTCATACTTAACTGTTTCTCTTGGCTCTTAGTAACCTTATGTTCTAATTCCCTTTTCACCCCCACCATTAATGTAGAGAGCAGTGCTGGAGCTGCTTCCAAGTGAAATATTAAGTTTGATTAGTTGGGTAAGCGGCAGCATAGCTCTCTGCCATGAAGCAGAGGGCAATGCTGGAAATGTGTGAAGTATCAGTTTTTCTTTTCCCCTGTCATTGAAGCAAGGAGTCATGCCGGACATGCACCGAAAGTGAAGAATGCCTTGAAAGTCACATTAACTATCATCAAATATTGAAAAGCCTAATAATTGGTAATACCTATAAGCCCATGAACCCATCCCTGTTTTTTTTCTTTTTTTTCTTTTCTTTTTTTTATTGGGAGATGGATGCCCTTCATCCTTCTACTCTGTGAAGGTGGACACCTACCACCGGCCACTGGCATCCCGCTCCGTTAATGCCTCTGTGGCTACTGCCGCTCCATGCAGTGTTTTACTACCTGCTCTTTATATGCGTCCTCTAGAACTGATGGATCCCATCCCTGGGTTTTTTTATTATTTATTTAATTGGGAGATGACAGCCCTCCATCCTTCCGCTCCGTGAAGGTGGACACCTACCACTGGCCACTGGCATCCCGCTCCGTGAATGCCTCTGTGGCTACTGCCGCTCTGTGCAGTATTTTACTACCTGCTCTTTATATGGACACCTACCACTGGCCACTGGCATCCCGCTCCGTGAATGCCTCTGTGGCTACTGCCGCTCCGTGCAGTATTTTACTACCTGCTCTTTATATGTGTCCTCTAGACCTGATGGATCCCATCCCTGTTTTGTTTTTTGTTTTTGTTTTTTATTTAATTGGGAGATGACAGCCCTACATCCTTCCGCTCCATGAAGGTGGACACCTACCACTGGCCACTGGCATCCCGCTCCGTGAATGCCTCTGTGGCTACTGCCGCTCCATGCAGTATTTTACTACCTGCTCTTATATGCGTCCTCTGGACCTGATGGATCCACAATATTTATCCCATGCCCCTTTGAAGTGCTTCACAGTTTTGGACTTCACCACTTCCTCCGGAAGGGCATTCCGGAAGGGCATTAAACTCCTTTCCTGAGAAAACTGCAAAACATTAATAGTATACTTCCCGAATAACTCATTTACCCACAGTAGCCGAGTATCACGGAACAGGGAACCAGATGGATGGAGATTTACTCTGCAGGAGCAGAGCAAGACTCTATGGCAAAGCTGGACCCAGGGTCAGCCCTGGGGTTCTGGTGGCCAGCAGGCTATAACTGGAGACAAGTTGGGTCTAGAAGCAGGGACTGGAACTGGTAGTACAGGCTGGAACCAGAGGAACCAGCTAGTACTGAGGGCAGCAGGGGCTGCAGAAAGAGCTGGAACAGAAGGCAAATCCTGGACTAGAGACATGTCTAGAGCTGGAGGTACAAATTGGAACTAGAGATAAGGGCTGGAACAGGAGACAAGGTCTGGGACTGGAGTCAAAGAAGGCCTATAGGGAATGGAGGCCACACGGAAGATTAGACAAGACAAGGACAGTACAGAATTTGACAAGAAGGGGAATACAGAAGGCCCAAACGCCAAGGCAGGGCAAGGAAGTATTGAAGGCCCAGAGGCCAAGGGCAAAGCTGAGCAGGAGAAGGCAGCTCAAAGCCATAGGGCAGGGTGAGAAGATCATAAAAGCCACGAACAAGACAGAAGGCCACAGTACAGGACAGAAGGCCCTAGGGGGCCACAGGGCAAGGCAGAAAGCCAAGAAGGCCATGCAGCAGGAATGCAAAGCAAGGTGGGCCAATGCAAATAGCCAAGGTGACTCTATGAAGAAGCACCAAGCACTGGGAGAGGCAGGGCTATATAGGGCTGGAACTACTGCATCATGGGGAACATCAAGGAGCTGGCTTGCACAGGAAGAGAGTATGTGTGGTGTAACACGAGCGGTATACAGCCTACCAGAGGCCAAACACATGCAGGACTCTGGCTCTTTTTTGTACAAACTTTATTCTTCACAGCAATAAAGTTCAGACTGCTTACCTTGCAGTACTTCACAAATACAATGTCAACAAAGCAGTATTTAGCTGAATCTGCCTTCTTCACGTCTTCCCAAGGCCTCCCTTGCTCTCCTCTGAGTCTACACTTTATTCCTACTCAGCGGAGTCACCCTGAACCCAGAATGCTTTGCCATAAAGTGAACTGGGACCAGAGATCTTGGACTGGTCCTTTAATCTATCCCAAGGGTTTCTCTGGCAGGCTCTGCCACAGGATCACTCTGTGAGGACCTCTGCTGGCAGGGAGGCAATGTAGCAGCCAGGATCATGACAGTAACCCACCTTTTAAGACCCACTCCTCCTGGATCCCATCTGACTTGGCAGCTGTGAACAGTAGGTCAGGGGTTCCTTGAAGCAAAGGCAGTAGCTGTAGCTGAATGCTAGCAGTAACTGGCTTCGGAGAACTAATAGTTTGCAAAGTCCATGACATGGAGGCTGCAAATGCAGCTTGGACTGAGGGCAAAAAAAACTGGAGTCGCTTGAACAGTGTCTTCTTGGCGCAGAGTCCACTGAACAGGGTTAATAGTGATTATAATCAAATTTGACTTAATGACTGGAAGGGGGACAATAAGTAAATTGATAGCTCTAGCACTAAACTTTCAAAAGGGAGCCTTTGATAAAATTAGGAAAATAGGAAAAAAACTGAAAGGTGCAGCTTCAAAGGTTGAGTGTACAAAAAGGTGTGGGCATTGTTTAAACATACCATACTAGAAGCGCAGTCCAGATGTATTCCATGCATTAAGAAAGGTGGAAGGAAGACCAAACAATTGCTGACTTGGTTAAAGGCAAGGTGAAAGAAGCTATTTTAGTCAAAAGAACTTCCTTCAAAAAGTGGAAGATGGATCCTTCTGAAGAAAATAGGAAAAAGCACAAGCATTGGCAAGTTAAAAGTAAAACAGGCTAAGAGAGAATTTGAAAAGTTGGCTACAGAGGCAAAAAACTCATACTAAAAACTGGAAGAGAGGAGGTGCAGGGGAGATATGATACAGACCTTCAGATACCTTCAAAGTTTTAATGATGCACAAACTATGAACCTTTTCCATCGAAAACAGTAGAACTAGGAGTCATGATATGAAACTCCAGAGGGGACGACTCAGAACCAGCGTCAGGAAATATTTAAGAACATAAGAACAAGCCAAACTGGGTCAGACCAAAGAGTCCTTCAAGCCCAGCATCCTGTTTCCAACAGTGGCCAATCCAGGCCATAAGAACCTGGCAAGTACCCAAAAACTAAGTCTATCCCATGCTACTGATGCTAGTAATAGCAGTGGCTATTTTTTAAGTCAACTTAATTAATAGCAGTTAATGGATGTTTCCTCCAATAACTTATTCAATCCTTTTTTAAACCCGGCTACACTAACTGCACTAACCACATCACCTGGCAACAATTCCAGAGTTTAATTGTGCGTTGAGTGAAAAGAACTTTCTCCGATTAGTTTTAAATGTGCAACATGCCAACTTCATGGAGTGCCCCCTAGTCTTTCTATTATCCGAAAGAGTAAATAACGGATTCACATTTACCTGTTTTAGACCTCTCATGATTTTAAACACCTCTATCATATCCTCCCTCAGCCGTCTCTTCTCCAAGCTAAACAGTCCTAACCTCTTTAGCCTTTCCTCATAGGGGAGCTGTTCCATCCCCTTTATCATTTTGGTCGCCCTCCTCTGTGCCTTCTCCATCGCAACTATATCTTTTCTCAGATGCGGCGACCAAAATTGTACACAGTATTCAAGGTGCGGTCTCACCATGGAACAATAGAGGCATTATGACATTTTCCGTTTTATTCACCATTCCCTTTCTAATAATTCCCAACATTCTGTTTGCTTTTTTGACTGCTGCAGCACACTGAGCTGACGATTTCAATGTATTAACCACTATGACGTCTAGATCTTTTTCCTGGGTGGTGGCTTCTAATATGGAACCTAACATCGTGTAACTACAGCAAGGGTTATTTTTACCTATATGCATCACCTTGCACTTATCCACTTTAAATTTCATCTGCAGTTTGGATGCCCAATTTTCAAGTCTCACAAGGTCTTCCTGCAATTTATCACAGTCCGCTTGTGATTTAACTTATTTAACTTCTCTGAACAATTTTGTATCATCTGCAAATTTGATTACCTAACTCGTCGTATTCCTTTCCAGATCATTTATAAATATATTGAAAAGCAAAGGTCCCAATTCAGATCACTGAGGCACTCCACTGCCCACTCCCCTCCACTGAGAAAATTGTCCATTTAATCCTACTCTCTGTTTCCTGTCTTTTAGCCAGTTTGTAATCCACGAAAGGACATCGCCACCAATCCCATGACTATTTACTTTTCCTAGAAGCCTCTCATGAGGAACTTTGTCAGATGCCTTCTGAAAATCAAAATACCCTAGATCTACTGGTTCAACTTTATCTACATGTTTATTAACCCCTTCAAAAAAGTGAAGCAGATTTGTGAGGCGAGACTTGTCTTGGGTAAAGCCATGCTGACTTTGTTCCATTAAACCATGTCTTTCTATTTGTTCTGTGATTTTGATATTTAGAACTCTTTCCACTATTTTTCCTGGCACTGAAGTCAGGCTAACTGGTCTGTAGTTTTCCGGATTACCCCGGAGCCCTTTTTAAATATTGGGGTTACATTAGCCATCCTCCAGTCTTCAGGTACAATGGATGATTTTAATGATAGGTTACAAATTTTTACTAACAGATCTGAAATTTCATGTTTGAGTTCCTTCAGAACCCTGGGGTGTATACCATCTGGTGCAGTTGATTTACTATTCTTCAGTTTGTCAATCAGGCCTACCACATCTTCTAGGTTCACCGTGATTTGGTTCAGTCCATCTGAATCATTACCCATGAAAACCTTCTCCGCAATGGGTATCTCCCCAACATCCTCCTTCAGTAAACACCGAAGCAAAGAAATCGTTTAATCTTTCCGCAATGGCCTTATTTTCTCTAATTGCCCCTTTAACCTCTCGATCATTTAACGGTCCAACTGACTCCCTCACAGGCTTTCTGCTTCGGATATATTTTTTAAAGTTTTTACTGTGAGTTTTTGCCTCTATGGCCAAATTCTTTTCAAATTCTCTCTTAGCCTGTCTTATCAATGTCTTACATTTAGCTTGCCAACACTTATGCTTTATCCTATTTTCTTCTGTTGGATCCTTCTTCCAATTTTTGAATGAAGATCTTTTGGCTAAAATAGCCTCTTACACCTCACCTTTTAACCATGCCTTCCTTCCACCTTTCTGAATGTGTGGAATACATCTGGACTGTGCTTCTAGGATGGTATTTTTTAACAATGTCCATGCCTCTTGCAAACTTTTTACCTTTGTAGCTGCTCCTTTCAGTTTATTTCTAACTATTTTTCTCATTTTATCAGTTTTTCCCTTTTGAAAGTTTAGCACTAGTGCCGTGGATTGACTTACTGTCCCCCTTCCATTCATTAATTCAAATTTGATCATATTATGATCACTATTGCCAAGCGGCCCCATCACCATTACCTCTCTCACCAAATCCTGTGCTCCACTGAGAATTAGATCTAAAATTGCTCCCCCTCTCGTCAGTTCCTGAACCAATTGCTCCATAAATCTGTCATTTATTCCATCCAGGAACTTTATCTCTCTAGCATGTCCCGATGATACATGTACCCTGTCAATATTGGGGTAATTGAAATCTAAACACCACACGGGCTGGAACTGCACTTTCAATCAATAATCCAAAACCACAAGTGCAGAAAAACTTGTCGAATCCAAATGTTTATTATTTTTGCAAAATTCATATGGCAACTCCACTGTAATTTTTTGTGTATAATTCCAATCACAGGTAGGGGTCCCCCGACACGGACCCCGTGTTTCGCCCACTGGCTGCGTCGGGAGGGACAACACCATATAATCACACAATCTGAAAATTAAATTTAGACATTTAGCATGGATCCTAAGAGGAGGGTACAGGCCGAAGTAAAACGTTAGTAAAGTTAAAAATTTTTTTAACATACCTTCAATAGTTTCAACAGACCGGTTAACAGGGAGTGCAAATGCAGTATCAGCGGGCTGGCATTTTAAACGCCAAACCTCATTTTGGCGCGAATGTCAACAACCAATCAAAGCGCGAGAATGGAAAGCCAATCAGACCAAGGCAGGTAAGTTAGGTGAACAAACTAGGTGAAAAAACTCCACTCTAATTCATTATTAAGGCCACTAGGGGTCACTGTGTCAAGGAGATAGATCCATCTTTGTTCCCTTTTAATTAATAGTTCAGAAAAATTACCTCCCCGTAACGGGGGACGAACAACATCTAAAACAAAGAATTTTAAATCAGTTATTTCATGATGCTGTTGAGACCAATGTTCCACCAATGGCTCATTTTCCCTTTGGTTCTTAATGTTAGATCTATGTTCTATTATACGGGTTTTAATCATCCGTTTAGTCTTACCCACGTATAATTTTTGACATGGGCAATAGATTACATAGACAACTCCAATCGTTGTACAATCAGATGTACCCCGAAGGGAAAAAACCTTAGACGTAACAGGATGAATAAACTCAGATATAGTCAGGTCCATAAATCGCTTATCAATCCACCAGGGCGACCCATTGTGTCGGGGATCGGTTCCCTCTTAGAGCCCCTTTCAAAATTTATTGACTGCTTTTTAAGACCGTTTGTCCCAAAAATTAAATCTTATGTGAGGGATTCGTCACATTTGATTTCTTTGTTGAAACAATTGCCTACACCTGATGACACTGTATTCTTAGTCACTTTAGACATTGTTTCGCTTTATTCAAACATCCCTCAGACAGAGGCTTTGAATGTGATTCAAAAGACTTTAGAATCGAGATCTAACCCTATTCGGACCCCTACAGCATTTTTGATGGAACTGGCACGTCTAGCTTTAACAAAATTTTTTTCACTTTCAATTCACAATTCTATCAACAAATTAAAGGCACGGCGATGGGCCCCAAGCCTTGCCTGTCGCTATGTTTGAGGAGATATTTATTTATTCATCTGTATGGTCACAATTTTTTTCAGTTTGATTGAGATATATCGACGATATATTCTTAGTCTGGTTAGGAACGGACATACAATTTTTTGTTTTCCTAGACTGGTTAAATAGTTGTGAAAGTAATCTCCAATTTAATTTTGTCATACAAAGAAACAGCATTCCGTTCTTGGATATTTTAATTTCTGTTTCAGGAAATGGTTTTGAAACAACCATTTTCCGGAAACAGACGGATAAAAATACCCTCTTACAGTATAAGAGTTGTCACCCACGCTTTCTTAAACAGAACATTCCCTGCTCCTCGAAAGATGAATATGTGCTTCAAGCTAAGCAGATGTTGACGCGGTTTACCTTGCGGGGGTACCTGCACAAAATTTTGAAACGTGCATATAAACGGGCCCTTTACGTCAATAGAGACCTTTTATTTTTACCGAGGAATTTATCTGAAGATCATTCTATTAACTGTATTTTACCCTTTTCGGTACAGAGTAAAACTATTTCAGATTTGATACGCAAACATTGGTTAGCATTATCGCTAGACCGTTTCTTTCAAGCTACCTTACGTTTTACATATCGGAGGGGTAAGAACTTGAAAGACATGCTAGTCCATACAGTACAAAATCCTGTGTTTTCTGACAGTGGAGGTGGCCACAGACCGTGTGGTCACTGTACAGTGTGCTCTCTGACAATGACTATATCTGAGTTTATTCATCCTGTTACGTCTAAGGTTTTTTCCCTTCGGGGTACATCTGATTGTACAACGATTGGAGTTGTCTATGTAATCTATTGCCATGTCAAAAATTATACGTGGGTAAGACGAAACGGATGATTAAAACCCGTATAATAGAACATAGATCTAACATTAAGAACCAAAGAGAAAATGAACCATTGGTGGAACATTGGTCTCAACAGCATCATGAAATAACTGATTTAAAATTCTTTGTTTTAGATGTTGTTAGTCCCTCGTTTCGGGGCGGTAATTTTTCTGAACTATTAATTAAAAGGGAACAAAGATGGATCTATCTCCTTGACACAGTGACCCCTAGTGGCCTTAATAATGAATTAGAGTGGAGTTTTTTCACCTAGTTTGTTCACCTAACTTACCTGCCTTGGTCTGATTGGCTTTCCATTCTCGCGCTTTGATTGGTTGTTGACATTCGCGCCAAAATGAGGTTTGGCGTTTAAAATGCCAGCCCGCTGATACTGCATTTGCACTCCCTGTTAACCGGTCTGTTGAAACTATTGAAGGTATGTTAAAATTTTTTTTAACTTTACTAACGTTTTACTTCGGCCTGTACCCTCCTCTTAGGATCCATGCTAAATGTCTAAATTTAATTTTCAGATTGTGTGATTATATGGTGTTGTGCCTCCCGACGCAGCCAGTGGGCGAAACACGGGGTCCGTGTCGGGGGACCCCTACCTATGATTGGAATTATACACAAAAGATTACAGTGGAGTTGCCATATGAATTTTGCAAAAATAATAAACATTTGGATTTGACAAGTTTTTCTGCACTTGTGGTTTTGGGTAATTGAAATCTCCCATTATTACCGCACTACCAATTTGGTTAGCTTCCCTAATTTCTCTTAGCATTTCACTGTCCAACTCACCATCTTGGCCAGGTGGACGGTATTATACTCCTATCACTATACTCTTCCCCAACACACAAGGGATTCGATTGTGCATTTAGTCTCATGCAGGATGTTTATCCTGTTGGACTCTATGCCATCCCGGACATAAAGCACCACACCGCCTCCTGGATGCTCCTCTCTGTCATTGCGATATAATTTGTACTCCAGTATAGCAATGTCCCATTGGTTATCCTCCTTCCACCATGTCTCTATGCCAATTAAGTCTATGTCATCATTCACTGCTATAACATTCTAATTCTCCAATCTTACTTCTTAGACTTCTGGCATTAGCATACAAACATTTCAAAGTTTTGTTTTTTGTTTGTATTTACATTCTGCTTTTTAATTGATAGGGATAAATTAGAATCTTTTACTCAGGTGAGTTTTTAGTTACAGGCACTTGGACTACTTTTCTTATTATAGGAATCTCATTTTGGGATGCCCTAATTCAAATGCATCATTAGTATCCTTTGAAGATACCTCCCTCCAAACCATGCGCTGCTGAGCGACTGTCGGCTTTCCCCTTTCTAGTTTAAAAACTGCTCTATCTCCTTTTTAAAGGTTAGCGCCAGCAGTCTGGTTCCACCCTGGTTAAGGTGGAGCCCATCCCTTCGGAAGAGACTCCCCCTTCCCCAAAAGGTTCCCCAGTTCCTAACAAAACTGAATCCCTCTTCCTTGCACCATCGTCTCATCCATGCATTGAGACTCCGGAGCTCTGCCTGCCTCTGGTGACCTGCGCGTGGAACAGGGAGCATTTCAGAGAATGCTACCCTGGAGGTTCTGGATTTAAGCTTTCTACCTAAGAGCCTAAATTTGGCTTCCAGAACCTCCCTCCCACATTTTCCTATGTCGTTAGTGCCCACATGTACCACACTAACTTCTGTTTAGTCGCTGTCTTACTGACTATTAAAAGCACAAACACACTAAATAATATACCCCAATAGTTTACTTCTCCCCAATACTTTACAAAAAAAGCAAAACGTACGATTCCTTTCAGCCACCAGCAAGGTGATCCTTTCCTCTCAGTGCTCCCACTGAGAGGGTGGTGGATATTTGGAATGCCCTTCTGAGGTGGTGAAGAAGAAAACAGTCAACGAATTCAAAGGGGCATGGGATAAACACTGTGGATCCCTAAAGGCTAGAGGATGGAAATGAAGAAGCGGGTGCATGAAGGTACCCTGCATGGAGCTGCAGATAGTACCATAAGAAGCTTGCTGGACAGACTAGTTGGGGCATCTAGTCCTTTTCTGCCGTCACTACAATATTACTATGTTACTATCAGGCCGATAGTAACATAGTAACATGGAGCGCACTGTTAACCCGCAATTGGACGCGCCTACCCAAAGGTAGGCGCTAATTTCTGCCGGCACCGGGAAAGTGCACAAAAAAACAGTAAAAATTGCTTTTCTGTGCACCCTCCGACTTAATATCATGGCGATATTAAGTTGGAGGTCCCAAAAGTTAAAAAAAAAAAGTAAAAAAGAAAAAAACAATTTTGAAATAGGCCCGCGGCTCGCAAACCGGATGCTCAATTTTGCTGGTGTCCGGTTTCCAAACCCGTGGCTGTCAGTGGGCTCGAGAACCGACGCCGGCAAAACAGCATCCATGCCTGAGCTAAACTCTTAACCTTTGCAGTTGCTCCTTTCAGTTGTTCCCTAACCATTTTCCTCATTTTATCAGTCACTTTTTTGAAAGTTAAATGATGTCGCAGTAGATTTCTTTTTTGCACTCCTTCCAGTTAAGTCAAATTTAATAATGTTGTGATCACTGTTGCCAAGTGGCTCCAACACTGTTACCTCTCGCACTAAATCCTGTGTTCCACTAAGGACTAGGTCAAAAATAGTTTTGTCTCTTGTTGCTTTTTATATCAGCTGCTCCATGAAGCAGTCATTTATTTGATCCAGGAACTTTACCTCTCGACCTGAGGTAACATTGACCCAGTCACTATTGGGGTAACTGAAATCACCCATTATTACTGTGCTGCTGGTATTGTTAGCTTCCCTAATTTCTTTTAGCATTTCATTGTCTGTCTATTCATTCTGGCCAGGTGGACAGTAATACACCCATATTACTATTTTATTCCCTTTTTCACCTAGAATTTCAATCCATAAAGACTCAACATGGCATTTTGTTTCCTGCAGAACTTTTATCCTGTTTGACTCAATGCCCTCTGTAACATATAGTACCTCACCTCCACCAATTTGATTGATCCTATCATTTTGATATAATTTGTACCCTGGTATCATGGTGTCCCATTGGTTATCCTCCTTCCATCAGTTCTCTCAGATGCCAGTGATATCTACGTCTTCATCTAATGCTATGCACTCTAACTCTCCCATCTTATTTTTTAGACTTCTAGCATTTGTATACAGACATTTCAAAGTGTGTTTTTTCTTTGTATTAACAACCTGCTCATCAGTTGGCAGGGGGAATTTGGAATCTTTCTGCACTTTACTTAAAGGCACCTTTGGCATTTATTGCAGCTTTTCTACTGCAATGCCCTATTTTCCCTGTTCTCTTGCTATCTTTCAAGGTACATCATTCCGAACCATATGCTTCTGAGCAACTATCGGCTTTCCCCCCATCATCTAGTTTAATGAGGAGCTGCAGAGTGAAGCTCTTATAGGTGAATAAGAGGAGCATGAACTATATGCAGAAATGGAAAGGGAGCCAATGTAGTGACTTGAGAAGAGGGATTATATGGGTGTAGTGACTTTGGTGAAAGATAAGTTGCGCAACCGAATTTTAGATAGATTATAGTGGAGAGAGACCTTTGAGGAGCCAGTTGAAATAATCTATGTGGGAAGTAATGAGAGAATGGATAAGGGTTCTGGCAGTATGTTCAGAAAGGATGGATTGTGGTGATGTGTTAGAGGGCGAGTTTTTGCAGTTTTGGATTTATTTATTGGTTTTTTTACACCGACATTCGTACGAAAACATCACGCAGGTTTACAATTAACAATTAAAGATGGAGAAATTACAATGACCAGGGAGGGGGGAAGGGGGAGAAGGCTAGAAAGAGAAGGAGGGAGAGGAAAGAGGGAAAGGAGAGAGCTAGCGGAGGAAAAATGAGAGGAACAATTAAACTGGAGAAAAACAGGGGCATAACCTTGAAATGTGATTGCAAATCACAGGATAAGTAAAAGCAATCTTACACTATATACAATCTTATGAAGTAGCATAACTTTGATATGTGACTACAAAAAATCACAGGATAAGTAAGTGGAATCTTACACTGTATACAATCTTATGAAGTAGCAAAGCAGAGTTCTGTTGGAGAGGGGGGCGGGGGGGGGGACTGAGGGAGGGATGCAGGAAATGACGGGGGGTGGGGGGTAAATGTAAGTCAAGGGTGTGTGGAAGAGGGTGCTGGTTTGGTTTGAATCGGGCTAGGCCTGTTTGAAAAGCCAAGTCTTGATTCCTTTTTTGAAGTTAAATAGGGAGGGCTCTAGGCGAAGATTGGAGGGTAGGGAATTCAAGAGGGAAGGGCCAGCGATGGAGAAGGCTCTTTGCCTAGTGAGGGCATGGTGAGCAGTTTTGAGTGATGGGCAATGAAGGGTACCCGCCAGGGAGGTTCTGGAAGGGCGGTTGGATGTACGGAAACGCGGCATTTCCTCGAGCCAGGCATGGTTGTGTTTGTATAGCATGTTGTGTAGGATGGTGAGGGTTTTGTATTAAATACGGGAGTGAATGGGCAGCCAGTGCAGGTCCTTTAGATAGGGATGATATGGTCCCTTTTTCATGTGTTAGTATGATCCTGGCCATAGAGTTCTGCAGGATTTGTAGGGGTTTTATGGTGGAAACGGGAAGGCCCAGGAGAAGGGAGTTGCAGTAATCCAGTTTAGATAGAATGGTGGTCTGAAGTACTAAACGTAAGTCTTGAGTGTGCAGGAGGGGTTTGAGTTTTTTAAGAATGTTGAGTTTAAAGAAACCCCCTTTTAGGAGATTATTGATATGGGGTTTGAAGTTTAAATGTTGGTCTAGGGAGACACCTAGGTCTCTGACGGAGTGCAGGGTGGCGTGACTAAGAGAAGTGTTGAGAGAGGAGGCTTGGGATGTAATGTCATGTTGATTTGAGATTATGAGGATTTCTGTTTTTGATGCGTTTAGTGCAAGATGGAGGTTGGATAGTAGGGGGTTGATGGACGCAAGGCAAGCCAGAATTGCAAAGATTCGTTAAGGGATTTTTGAATGGGGTTGAGGATTTGGATATCGTCTGCATATAGGAAAAACTGCAGGCCAAGGTCAGAGAGGAGATGGCAGAGGGGCAGAAGATAAATATTGAAAAGGGTAGAGGATAATGAGGATCCTTGGGGGACGCCTTGAGTAAGGGAAATATGTGAGGATTCACTGTTATCAATTTTTACCACATATTCTCTGTGGTTGAGGTAGGAGGTAAACCATAAAAGGGGTGTGTCAGAGATGCCTATCTCTGCTAAGGGGGAGATCAGAACTTCGTGGTTGACAGTGTCGAAGGCTGCTGAAATGTCAAAGAGGGCGAGTAGATATGATTTACCATGGTCCATACCTTTGAGGATGGTGTCAGTGATAACTAATAGATTTTCGGATTTTCTAGCTTTACGGAATCCAAATTGTGATGGGTGTAGGGATACTATGGTCTTCTAGAAAGTCAGTAAGTTGTGTGTTAACTACCTTTTCCAATATTTTGGATATGAAGGGCAGGTTGGAAATTGGTCGGTAGTTTGCTGGGTTGGAGGGGTCAAGGGTGGGTTTTTTGAGGAGATGTTTGATGACTGCGAGTTTGAGGGGGTCTGGGACTTTTCCGAAGGAGAGTGAGCAGTTAATTATGTCGGTTAGCAGTTTGGCGATGGCAGCGGGTATAGTCAGGAGTGCTTTCGTAGGTATTGTATCAGATATGTGGGTAGCTGGTTTAATCTTTTTTAAAACGGATTCAACCTCCTTGGTGGTCGTGAGGTCGAAGGACGCGAAAGTGACCTTGACATAAGTGAGTGGGGTGATGGGGGTAGGATTGGTTGGGAAGCATAGTAGGATATTGGCTATTTTGTTTTTGAAGAACAGAGCTAATTCTTCACATTTACCACTGGCGTTATCTTCAGTATTATTGTGATGAGTGGGGTTTGTAAGCTCCGCGACATGTGAGAATAGGGCATGTGAATTCTAGAAGAGTAGAAGTCTCGCTTAGCTTGTGGGTGATTTGTCTGTAGGTATGCAAAGTGTTTTTGTAAGCTGCTTTGTGAGTAAGGGATGGTTGTTTACGCCACGTATGTTCTTTGGATCTAAGGTCTTTTTTTTATCTTTTTTAGTTCAGCTGTGTACCATGGTTTTCTTGCTGTTTGCGTGAGGGGTAGCTCTTTGTGGCCCATGGGGCAGGTGTTATTAGCTACCATGGATGTAAGATTGTTCCATGAGAGTAGCGCAGATTCAGGGTTGGTGAGGTCGAGGTTCATAGCTGCTTTGTCAAATGCTAAGGTAAGGTCCTCTGGTGAGCATGGTTTACGGAATGAGATTGTCTTGGTCTGCATATGGGGTGCTGGCAGAGGGGTGTTTGGGGTGAGGAGGACATTGATGAGGGAGTGGTCGGACCATGGGACTGGGGTGGCCACAGGTGTGTTAGACGATGTTATGTGGGTTATGTTAATGAAAATGAGGTCAAGGGTGTGACCCGCTTTGTGTGTTGGTGCAGGGATAAGTTGTCTATAGCTTTAAGCTTGGAGGGTGTCAAGTAAGATTTTGCAGGCAGGTGTGGCAGGGAGGACATCCACATGGAGATTAAAATCACCTAAAATAACTGCAGGGGAGTCAGAGTTGATGTTATCAGAGATGAACTCGATGATGGGGGAAGGGTCGGGTTCGAGTAGGCCTGGGGGGGCATAGATGAGGCAGACCTGTAGGGGGTTTGGGGTTTTAAGTTGAGGTGTTTTTTAGCAGCTAGGAGTAGTCCTCCACCTCTTTTTTTCGGTCTTGGGATGGAGAAAATATCATAGGTCTGCAGAGGGCTGGTTGATGAATACCTGGTGTGTGTTCTTTAGCCAAGATTCAGTGACGGCACAGATATCGGGATTAGAATCCGTGAGCAGGTCATAGAGGATGGGGGCTTTTTTTTAGGATGGATTGCGCATTGAAAAGGGAGATGGCAAGTGTAGTTAATCCCAGGAATTGTGTGAGGGGTGACATCATGATGGGCACTAGAGACTTGCGCTGGTTGGAGGGGTGTGGGTGTATTGGGGGGGGTCTTACGCATGGAGGGACGGTGTAGGCGGGGAATACTGAAGATGAGCATTTTGGTAGATGGGAGGCTGATGAGGAATGTAGGGGGGGGGAGGGGGAGTAAAGTTGCTATGCTGGCGGTGCTAGGGCTAGGAAGGCACCGGAAGAGGGGATTCTTTGAGAGAGAAACTTTTGTCGAGCTGGGTTGCGATAGTGGGAAACGTGGAGGGCGCTCTCAGATTGCCGTATGTAGAGAAGGAGAGAGAGGAGTTGAAGATGACTTCAAGGTCACATGTTGGGGGAACTGGGATGATGACCGTGTTATCCACAGAAATAAAGGAGAAAGAGGGGTAGTGAACTTGGGAGAAAAAATAGGAGCTCTGTCTTGGTCATATTGAGTTTAAAGTGGTGGTGGAACATCCAGAAAGCAATTAGAAGCAGGCCAAAATCTGGGACTGGATGCCTTATGAAATTTGATATAGAGAGGTAAATCTGGGAATCATCAGCATAAAGATGGTATTGGAAACCATGAGAGGAAATCAGAGCCCCAAGGAAATTAGTATACAGAGAGAAGAGAAGAAGGCCAAGGCCAGAACACTGAGTAACACTAATTGATAGAGGAGGATTTGCCAGAGGAAACACTAAAAGTGTGATGAGAGAAGTAAGAAGAAAACCAAGACAGGAAGGTGCCACTTGTCTCATGTTATTTTAGCTACGTCGAATCTCAAGACAGGATAGAATCCCAAAATTCAAGTGAGGACAGAGTATCAAGGATTAGGTGGTAATCAACAGTGTCAAAAGCAGCAGATAGGTCAAGGAGTATTAGGACTGAGTAAAGCCTATGTTTTTGGCTATAAACAGATCATTGGAGACTTTGGCAACGGCTGTTTCTGTGGAATGTAGAGGGTGAAAATCAGACTGGAGTAGATTAAGAATGGCTTGAGATGAAAGAAAGTCAAAGCAGTGGTGGTGAACAGCACCTACAAGTAGTTTGTAAGCAAAAGGGAGGAGGATGGAACGATAGTTGGCAGGACAGGTAGGGTCTAGTTAGGATTTTTTTGAGTGCTGTGATGACGGCATGTTTAAAGGTAGCGGAAACAGTAGCAGTGGAAAGGGATAGATTGAGAATGTGCCGGAAGGTATGAAAAAGTTATTACCATTGGAAGATAAAGAAAATCAGTTTTTTGTAAATTATAACAGAGAAACCACTAATCCCACCCTGAATCTCAGTTCACTTGCAGAAAATTTCAAAATTGTCACCTAAATTCTGGTTACAATATTAGCATTAGTTCTCAGTGACATCTCACATGATCTTTAAATCCTTTGGACAAACTTCTCTTCCATTCAGATGATTGATAAAGCTGCTGTTGCCTGGGAAGTTTTCTTTCCAGCACTTCTCGGATCCAGGATCAACTTGCTTCCTGAAGAGAAATGTCCAAATCTCACAAAAAGAAATAATAATTTTCCTTCTCTAAATAAAATTGTGACAAATCTTCCAAAATTTTCCTGAACTAAATTAGTCTAAACAAAACAAATTTATCTAAGAAAATCAATTTAATTCCCTTGCTAAAAAGCACAACCAAAGGCCATTCGTGTTTCAGCTACCAGCTGCAGATAAACCTCAGGCCTACATCTCTGTATTTCCCTCTGTTTCTCTCCTCTCTAAAACCCAAAACAATCCGTCATTCATACCTAATTAAAAAGGCGTAATCCCTTGCCACTCATTGGCTCCAGGCAGGTATTGCCCAACCGAGCTCTGATGCAAAGATTACCCATTGGTCTGCTCAAAAATAGTTTAGCATTTCATGGAAAATTACTTATATTAAATTCTAATATCTTGCTTTCCAGTTATATCCATTGAGTGTTAATGTAATCTATCAAACAATACAACACTGGCTTCTAGACAAAGCACCCCCTTGTATATGAAAGGGAAATATAATTGTCTCTCACAATGATGTGAGAATTATTTCTGTTGGCTTCAAAGGAAACATTTTCCATTAGCATTCCTCTGTAACCAACAGACTGGCCAAGGGCTATCTCCTTTGAAATGTAATCCACCTTAGACAGGCAGGGAAAGGAACATTTGAATAAACCACTGGCTTACATCTGTTTATGATAAGCAAACCTTACTTGCAGTGTAAAAAATTCAAGGTCCTAGGTAGCCTGTGGCTAGTTAATTGTGTTGTTGAGCAAGAGATATTAAATGTCCACTGGAAAAGTAAAAAGTAGCCATTGTTAAATTGTTGGTGAATGTATGGAAACAGAAGTTGATGGCAGGAATGACCATGTCATCCACCCAGTCAGCCAATTTGCGCCTGTATACTGTGGTCTCATTTTATTCCCCTATATTACATACTTATTACACAGAACAACTTTATGGTGGAAAAGAGACCAGAAACAGTATGGATTTTCCTACTTATTGGGCTGAATGCAGAAATTTGCTGCAGTGATTTAAAGATAGACAGAAGGTATTATTACTCTAAAAGCCAAAGCAATTCTAGTCATCATGTAATTGGCAGATATGTATAGATTCAAGATGGCTTCAGCAACCTGAGAACAATAAAGGAAATGAAACTGTTGAGGGGGTGAGATGGGCAGAGCCAGATTTGACCTGTGCAAAGGGGCGGAACCAGGGCCATGTGTGATAGCTCTTATTCTCTCTTACATACCCAAATCAAAGCCTTGTCTCAGGGTAAGCAGCTCCAGCATTGCTCTTCTCTGCTTCCTCCAAGGGCTGAGGGAGCCAAAAATGATCCATGCAACTTCTGGCTCTGTTCTGTTTCCTCAGAGGAGTCAGAACTGATAAACACTGCTGGTTCTGCTCCGCTTTCTCAGGTCCCAGAAAAAAGGCAGAATACTGTTCTAGGTTGTTCTGTCAGAGATTAAGTGCTCGATAATGGACACAAAAAGGGGATGAATTAGCATAAATTTGACCGTTATGAGCAGTAGTGCCATTCATCAAGACCCAGATTGAAGCTTTGACAATTGGCATTTCTTAGCATTAAGATAGGTGGATCCAGAACCAGTGGATTATGCACCTCTACCAGTAGATGGAGATGGAGCAAAGCTGACGTCATGTTATATATATCCCTGCACCGACATCAGCCCACCAGTATTCTCCATCTACAGCAGATGTGGACATGCATCTCCCTACTGGAGATTGCTTTAAAATGTTTTATAGAAGGAGAAAAGAAGAAGTTTCTCCTAGGACTAGCAGGATGGTAGTCCTCACCCATGGGTGACATCATCGGATAGAGCTTGGCATGGAAAACGTATGTCAAAATTTCTGGAACTTTGACTGTGCATACTGAGCATGCCCAGCTTGCCCTTAACCATGCTTCCACACAGGGTCCCTCTTCAGTTTCTTTTTTTCCGTGAAGCTTTTGCCTCACGGTCAAGTGAGCTCTTGGCTTTTCTTCACAAAATTGCCTTGGAAAACTTTTTCACCAATTATTTTCAGTTTTTTGTGCATTTCATTGATGCCGGGTCCCTCTCGGTTCCCCTTAGATTCCTCAATCAGGTTTTTTGGCACTTCGGTAAGTTTATTTTCACTTCTCTTCCCCCTATGGCGGCATGGCTGTCACTGCCTCTTGTTTTTCTCTTCTTTTTGTTCATCATGGCCTTGTCTGGTTTCCATCGATGCCCTCAGTGTCCGAGGACCATGTCCATCACGGACCCCCACAAGGTGTTTGTCCTCCTCCTGGGGGTGTTGCACGATGTCTGGGGTTGCCACTTGTGCACCCAGATGACTCCTAAGGGATGTCACACTCGATTCGATAAGATGGAGAAACTCTTCGGACTGAGGAAGTCTGAGCCATTGGCATCGGCGGCATCTGCACCGATAGACCTTGGAGCCGCACCGATGGACACCAAGCCATCAATATCGGCGGGGCTGTCGGTTCCGTCGATGATGCTGGTGGATAGGGTCGAGGATGGGTTCATCGTCATGGGTAAAGACTGGGCCGAGAACCGAGGGAAGCCGACGTAGCATCAGCACCAGTCACCTTTGATGCACGGTGCCGGGCTCAGGAAGGCATTGGCTCATACCATGATGCCCCTGAAGTTAACATGCAGCGAGGAGTGCCCATCCTCCATTGATGCCGGGGGTCCACAACAGTTTCCACTGGTCCTGGTGCCAGTTGCCTATCCACCTTGGAGATCCGAGGAAGATCTGGCCACCCCTCCTGCCTTCTAGACAGTTTTGGCATAGGCAACTTTTTAGGAACAGTTACAATCCAGTTGACGGTGGAGCGGGCATTGCAGAGCATTGAGCTGGTAGTACTGCTGGTGCTAGTGCCTGCACTTTCCCTGATGGAAACGCTGCTTGAATGCTCATTGTGTTTATCGGTGTCTTACCGACCCAGTTGGTGTCTGTTCCCCGGAGGCCTTTATTGCCTGGTGGGGCACCGATGCCTCCCATGACCGATATGATGCTTGTTGCCAGTTCCTCCGAAGAGGAAGCTCCATCGAGGCCAGCAGGGATACCTAGTCCTGTAGCCCCCCCATCCAGCTTTGTTGGGGCTGGCACTGGTGCCATCAGTGTCCATGCCTCTGGATGAAGGCTGAGCACCTAGGGCCCCATCCCCTGTGGATTACAGTGAGGATGAGGCCCCATATGACCTCTGGGGGGATGACACTGCAGATTCCTCCTACGATGACTCATAGGGTCTCCCGAGGCCATGTCTTTTCAGTTGTTAACGGAGGAGGATGCCAGGCACAAGATGCTGGAAATCCTCCAGTTCGTGGAAGCTGCTAAAGAGATCTGTGCGGTCCTGGTGCACAAGATGTTTAAGCATTTGCTGCTGAAGATCTGAGAACAACCCCAAATGGTACTTCCTATAAATAGGAAGGCAGATGGGGTTTATCTCATCCAGCAGGCTACCAAATTTGAGAAGCGTCAGATCAGAGGCCTGCAGCCATGCCATTCTGCGGGTGCCAATTCCCATTGCAGAGACTCTCGATGCTGACTCAAAAACGTTATAGGTTGAACGAACCTCATGTTTTCAACACTCCAGACCTTGATGCACCAGCGATAAGAAGGTGTCTTGCTGCTGTTGAGGCAGCTGCTCGGCTGCCTCTTGTACCTGCTTCCAGAGGTTGCACGAGTATTGGCTCATGTAGAACTACAATTACCATTACCTGCTATTAATTAAGTTGACTTACAAAATAGCCACTGCTATTACTAGCAACAGTAACATGGAATAGACTTAGTTTTTGGGTACTTGCCAGGTTCTTATGGCCTGGATTGGCCACTGTTGGAAACAGGATGCTGGGCTTGATGGACCCTTGGTCTGACCCAGTATGGCATGTTCTTAATAAGAGGCGATGCAGGCAATGAGCATGGCCCCCTTGAATACTTTCCTCCCAAGAGGAAA